>NC_064420.1:12910000-12985000 GCF_023375975.1 Astyanax mexicanus | reverse complement strand
ACAAGAACATCCTCCAAACCACCACCAGACCAGTACAGACCAGTACAGACCAGACCAGTCCAGTACAGACCGGTCTGGTGGCCCACGTTTACATGTTTTTTTGGTTTTGAACTAGAGAAACTACACTAAAGCACTGTAGAAAGATATCAAATAATGGAAGCTTATGTACACCAATTAGTATTGTAAAAAAAAAGGCATGGGGAACCCACTTCTTTAAGACCTGTGAAATACTTTGGTCATTAATGTTATTCAAAAACATGTGACCATATAATCGTTAGAATGACCTATATAAACTTTATAATAAAGCATGATAATTTAATGGTATTGCATTAAAGAGTATATTTAAGCGTATTTATTATTGATATTCCTACAAAAGAATACTGTATTTTTTGCACTATAAGACACACTTAATTATTACATTTTCCCAATCATTACATTTTCCCAAAAATCGTCAGTTTTAATCCGGTTAGCCTTATGTATGAATTTTACCAGTCACGTTGCAAGCAGCAGTAAAGCCACTCTGCTGAAGCCGAGGTTTAGTTTAGTTCTCCAGCAACGGAATTGGAGTAGCATTAGCCACTAACCGCTATTTCCCTGCTCAGAGGTGAGTTTTATCGGCCTGTAACCTGCTTCTAACACCAGCTAGCACTGCTGGAGCAGCATTAGCATTACCCGCTAACTGTGCTAGCTCTTAGTATATTGGACTGTAGTCTGCATGTTTATAAGGTTAAAACAAGCTACGTGGGATGAACTGTAAGCTAATATCACCCTGTAAATAAGTGGAAGCGCTTTACTTCCCCAAATAAACAGTTTTCAGGAGAGAAATCTGTGAAGATTAACCTCCAGTGCTCGTTTGACTTTAAAAGAAAATCTTTTTTTAACCATGCGGCCGTGGAGAGAGCAGCGCCGCAGCGGGCAGCCTACACTCGCACCGTGGCATTGATAACATTTTCCCTCAGCCTCACAGCCGAGTAACGCTGGCAGTCTGGCGTTAAGGGGAACTTTAACTTTATCTGGTCCTCAGTGCTGTCATTTTATACCTAAGGCTGTGTCTCTGAAAATATTTTATCCTTTGAGCTTTTGAGCTGTAAAATTGACTGTGGGGGAAGGCAGGTAGGCGTTCTCTGCTACAGTGCTGTTAGCCAATTCGAGGCGATATATTTGCATGTATGAATATTCTGAAAGGGCCGAAATCCTGCCTTTTTCTTCAGAGACCAGTAATTCAGTGATCTAAAGCAGGGCTAAATAGAAACACCTGAACACTTTTTTTCACAAAAAACATTAATTTATACTAGTGACCACAACTAGACATTTTAAAATGAATAAAAAAAAAAATGGAATGAGACCTTTAATATATATATATATATATTTTCTTATCTTAGCACTGCAAAAGTACTGAGAAATAATTATCTCTAAGGTCTCCAGATTTTATAAAAAAGAAGACCTTTGAAGCATCTTATTCCTAGTAGAGAAAGAGAAACACACACTCTGTGTGTGTGTGTGTGTGTGTGTGTGTGTGTTTATTTTATCTCTCTTTCTCTCATGTGCCTTATAACTCCAGAGAGCAGCTGTTGGACAGAGAAAAAGGGAGACGAAAGAGTGAGACCGGACCACTGGGACATCCGCAGCTCCTGCCGAGAACGATATATATGTGTGTGTGTGTGTGTGTGGGTGTGGGTGCGTGTGTGTGTGCGTGTGTGTATTGTGCAGGTGTTCATGGTCACATTCAGGCAGTGTGTGTGTGGTAAATGACAGTCAGCTGTCCTCTCAGTGGACGGGGATGTGTACACAGCGGGGGTGGAGGTGTGTGACAGGTGTGTGAGGATCAGTGTGTGTGTGAGATGATGATGATGGTGATGGTGTAGCAGTGGAGTGTAAATAGTGTTAAACTCACCGAGGGACTGGTAAAGCTCTGTCATTTTGGGATGATCCCAACACGTCGTCTGAGTCTGATGACTGAGAGAGAGAGAGAGAGAGAGAGAGAGATTTAAATAAATCTGCTCAAATCGCCAAAGTCCTCCTGTTGAAATTCTACACAATACTATAAAACTGTGTACTGTAATTCTGTTTGTGCAAAATGATACGATGTAAGTTTTTCGTACTATTGTCGTACAAATATTCCCAATAGGAATGAATGGGGGGCCCAGAGTTCTAACTCGTGCACCAGCAGCTCTGCGCACTGAACCCTTTCTCTCCCATGTTCTCCTGTACTGTGTGTGTATGGAGGAGCTGCTGGATAAACCAGCTATCGGTCAAAAGCTTGGACTTCCCGCACAGCCAGAGCAACCTAGTGTTCATAGTCGAGCCGATGTGTTTGCAAATACATTATTTAGCAACCACCTACCGACACCTTAGCAACACCATAGCAACCGCCGTGTATAGCATAGCAACACCTTAGCAACCACCAAGCAACACCTTAGCAACTGCTTACCAACTTTATAGTAACCACCAGAGATACCATAGTAACACCATAGCAACTGCTAAGCCACATCACAGCAACCACCACTAATACCATAGCCACACCTCAGCAACCACCTAGTAACTTCTTAGCAACACCATAGAAACCACCATGGATACCAAATAAATGCCTTAGCAAACAACTAGCAACACCTTAGCAACTGCTTAGAAACACCACAGCAATCACTATGTATACCATAGCAATGCGTTACGAACACCTAGCAACACCTTAGCAACTGCTTAGCAACATTATAGCAACAACCAGAGACACCATAGTAACACCATAGCAACCACTTAGCAATTGCTTAGCAAGACTATATCAACCACTACAGATTCCAGATTCCATGTCTAAAAACTGTCCTCTATTGTGATATCATTTCAAAAGTAGCTGTTACTTGGTGGTTGCTAAGGTGTTGCTATACAGTAGCTGTTGTTTCCCAGGATTTCGCTATGTGTTTGCTGCTACGATGTTGCTGAGCAGTTTCTAATGTGTTCCTAATCTGTTTCAAGGATCTTGCTAAGATATTGCTAAAGTATGACTTTTGGTTGCTACGGTGTTGCTATGTGGCTACAATGGAAAGGGGTTGGCTGCTCAGATGTTAATAGAAGGTCACAGTGGTGTATCTAAAACAAAGACATTTACTGAGGAGTAGAGTATGTGTCATGTAGAGTAGAGTAGTGTAGTGGTTGAAGTAGGTAGTGGATAACACCACACCTTTCACACGTTCCACACTACAAACTAGAGCTTGATTTCCACTCGACAACAACAAGAAAAGTACCATATTTTTCGCACTATGAGGCGCACTTAAAACCCTTTTAATTTTCACAAAAATCGCCTTTTAATCCGGTGCACCTTATGTATGAATTTTATTAGCCAGGTTATAAGGAGCAGTAAAGCCACTCCGCTGAAGTGCAGCATTATACAGGAGCTTCAGTTTAGCCTGAGGCACATAGCTTAGTGCTGGAGCAGTATTAGCATTAGCTGCTAACTGTGCTAAGTGCTAGCTCTAATAAACCCTTGCTAGCACTGCTGGAGCAGCATTAGTCGCTAACCGCTAGCTCTTTTGCAGTTCAGAGGTGAGTATATTGGACTGTAGTCTGTGTGTTTACAGCGTTAAAACAAGCTACGTGGGACGAACCACTAGATAACATCACTCTGACTTACCAGAACACTCAGGGTTCCTCAGTGTAGCTGCTATTGCTAATGCTCCAGCTCTTAGTGCTGGAGTAATTTGGAAATCAAAGCTTATTTTAGCTTAACTGTATTTAGAAGGAAAACATGGCAACACCCCTGTTCCTTACTAGTGTTACATAATGCGCATAATGGGTAAGATCTCCAACACCACATTCTTCTTCCCGAGTAACATGTTTCAAATCTAAATTACTCTGCAGAAGAGCATCAGTCAAATGTTTTAAATGAACAAATATATAAAACATACATCCGCCTATTCAGCCTACATCAGTTTTGCTCGGCTCACCAACACTGAAGTGTTTCAGCTCAAACTGCTTTCTGAATGAGGCACAGACACCAAACTGACAACAGGTGCAGCTCATCATTCGCTTTATCTCACACAGTCTATTCCACTCTACTTCACCTTCTGTGTGTCTTTTCCTGGTGTGATGAAGTCTCTCTCTCTCTCACTCACACACACACACACACACACACACACACACACACAAAAAAACACACACACACACAAACACACACACACCTGCTGCAACAAAGAGGAGAAAGTGAGAGAAAGAAAGCAAGCAGGAGAATTTTACAGTGAAATGAAAGAGTAATGACAGTGCAAGTGCATCCACCACGCAGCCAATCACAGCAATCAGCCTCCACTCTCACACTGCTATCACCTCACACTCACACTCACCCAGCACACAACACACACACTTCACACCTGTGGGACACCCAGAGAAAAGAGGGGTGGGGGGTAGAGATAGAGTGTTAGAGAGAAGGACAGGTACAGAAAGATTTAGAGAGAGATGGGTAAAGAGAGAGAGGTAGTGAGAGGAAATGTTAGAAAAAGAGTAACTGGAAGGGAGAGGAAGAGGTAGAGAAATATAGAAAGGAAGGTAACAGGTAGGAGAAAGAGAGAGATGAGTACAGTGTGAAAGAAGGAGAGATAGATGGTAAGAGAGAGAGAGAGAGAGAGAGAGAGAGAGAGAGAGAGAGAGATGTAGTTTAAATAGGGGAGAGAGGTGGAGAAACAGAAAAAAGAAATGGACAGTGGTGTGAAAGAGGGAGAGAATGTGGTAAAGGTAGAGAGAGATGAGAGATAAAGCTGAAGGAGGAAACAAGGATCTAGAGAGGGAGAAAGAGAGAAAGAAAAGGAGTGTGAAAAAAGGGAAGAGAGAGAGAGAGACAGGGTGTGAAAGAAGGGGAAAGAGAGAGAGAGGGAGAGAGAGACAGACAGACAGAGGTAGTGTAGAGGAGCGAGAGTGGGAGAAAGATAGAGAAGAGAATAGTGAAAGAAGGAGAGAGAAGGAGAAAGAGACATAAGAGCACAGTGAAAGAAGGAGAGACAGAAATAGAGAGGTAGTGTAAAAGAAGGAGCAAAAAAGGGAGGAAGAGAGACTGAAGAGCAGAGTAAAAGGAGAGAGAGAGTGAAAAAAGGAGTGAGAGGGAGAGAGAGAAAGAGATGGGAAGTGTGAAAGGTGTGAAAAAAGGAGCGAGAGTGGGAGAAAGATAGAGAAGAGAATAGTGAAAGGAGAGAGAGAAAGAGAGAGAGGTAGTGTAAAAGAAGGAGCAAGAAAGGGAGAAAGAGAGACTGAAGATCACAGTAAAAGGAGAGAGAGAGAGAGAGAGAGAGAGAGAGAGAAAGGAGTGAGATGGAGAGAGAGAAAGAGATGGGTAGTGTGAAAGGTGTGAAAAAAGGAGCGAGAGAGGGGGAAAAAAAGAGAGACGTGGACAGTGAAAGAAGGGGAGAGAGAGAGAAAGAGAAAGGGATAGTTTGAACAGGGAACAGAGGTGGAGAAACAGAAAGAAATGGACAGTGGTGTGAAAGAGGGAGAGACAGGTGAGAGATATAGCTGAAGAGAGAGCTAGCTAGAGAAGGGTAGTGCAAAAGAGAGGAGAGGGAGAGAGATAGAGGGGGTAGTGTAAAAAGTGAGAGAGGGAGAAAGATAGAGAGAAAAAGACAGTGAAAAATGGGAGAGAGAGAGAAAGAGGGAGAAAGGGGTAGTGTGAAAGAAGGAGCAAGAGAGGAAGAAAGATGGGTAAAAGAGAGAGAGAAAGAAGGAAAAAGTGGTAGTGTGAAGAGGACTGTGAAAGAAGGAGAGATAGCTGGAGAGAGAGAGAGAGGACAGATCTGGTGGTGGTGGTGGTCTCGTGGGGGGGAGGGAACAGAAGTCTTCAGCAGGTGTTCATCATTATTCATCATTTTCTCTGAATGGCTGACAGCCCCGTCCTGGAGGGGTCCTCTCTCTCTCTGCAGCCGCCTGAAACACTGCCCGACTCAATCAGCCTCAAGATCACCACTGACACCAGCACCCAGCTCTCAGACACCTCTCACCCAGTGACACGCAACTGGACACACACTCTGCACACACTCAGTCTGTCCTGCTAACATCAGCAGGCTAATGCTAACGGTACCTGGTTACTAAGTGAAGCTACATGTGGTAATTTGTGAAGTCTAGCTTACTAAGATACCTGCGATATTAGCTTAGCTTCTGAAGCCAACTTGGAAACCTTGTAATACAAACTCGGATATGTTGTGCGGCTAACTTAGGTACCTTGTGATGTCTAGCTTAGATCCATCTGGAGACAACATAGCTTGTGAGGTTAATTTTAGATATATTGTGAAGCTCACTTGGGTACCTTTGGAAATCGTAAAACTTAATACTTTAAAGTAAATATCGTAGATACCAAAAGCTTAACTATAAAAATAAATAGCTTGTGATGGCTATTATTAAAAGCTAACCTGGACACATTCTAAGTGTCTCCGATACATGTGAAGTCAGCCACGGTTTCTTTTCGAGCTGCTGCTGATGCAGCATTGTAGAGTAGCATCACAACGCGCTCAGAGGAAAGTGCAGCGACTCGGTTCTGACACATCAGCTCACAGACGCCTTGTGCTGATCAACATCACCTTAGGAGTGATGAGGGGAAAGAACAGCATCTACCCACCCAGATAGAGCAAGGCCAATTGTGCTCTCTCAGGGCTCTGGCAGCTGATGGCAAGCCACATAAGCGGGATTCGAACCCATGCTCGAATATGTCCAAATGTTTGTGGACAGCGCTTGTGTCTCTGGAGCAGAGAAACCTTATTCACTATGTGCAATCCAGTCCACCTGCTTAATCAGAAAAGCACACGGACACAGAAGGTCAGGTTCTGGTGGCTCAGTTTCAGCTGGAAGACTTCAGGCTTTGGCCAGGGGCGTCGAGACAAACGGGTGATAGTGGGCTCATTAAAGACAGCTTGCTGCTTCCCGTTTGCGATAGAGCAGCCAGGAGATTGGAAGCGATGCCCTGTAGACAGTGGTGTGTTGCAGTGCCATGACCAGTTCGAGCCTCTGATGTGCACTGTAATTACGCTCGTTAGCGCAATTAGAACCAACAAAGTACCTCCTCTGGCATTTCCTGTTTAGCTGGCTGTGCCCTTCAGACTGCAGATACAGATCACAGAGCGCAAAAAAACACCTCAAAGTCGAGCTGCAGTACGAGCAGAACAGCCACGTAGAGGAGGCAGATGAACGAAGAACGGATGGGTGCGGTTATTTTAAGATACATGCAGCTTGGTGTTCATCAGGTGGTCAATTAAAAAAAATGGTTGTTTGGTGATGAAATAGAAAAATAAAATATGGTGTGTGGATCTTAGAAGTGAGTGTGTTTTTGTCACCTCTAAAAATAATAGAAGAACAACAAATAGAAACGAATAGAACAGAAAAGTGCATTTCCTAAAGAAAACTCAGAATAGTTGTTCAGCTGACTAGAAAGAACATGGGATGAGAAAATGAAAACAGTTGAGACAGCCCTGAAATAGAGTTTGGGGACCTGCCCTGATAGAGTCCATGCAGTTTAGCAGATGTCCGGCAAATAAAACTCTAGGTTTTGGGCATGAAGGAAAATGAATGGAAGGAACATGGGACAGTTTCTTTGGCTTATATTTTTTAGTAAGTTTATATTTTAATCTAAAACCACAAAAAAAAACACCATCAGAAATCACTGAATAAGTTAGTAGAGTCCAGCTGTGTGTAATTTAGTCTCAGTATAAATTAAAATACACCTGTTCTGAGAAGTGGTTTGTTAGAGAACACTAATGAACAAACAGCATGATTAAGACCAAATAATTCACCAGACATTACTCTGAATACACATTAGCTACACTGTGAAACATGGTGGTGGCTGCATCATGCAGTGGAAGCTGGTCAGAGTTAATGGAAAGATGGGTAGAGCTAAATACATGGCAAACATGGAAGACAAACCTGTTAAAGTCTGCAAAAGACTTGAGACTGGGAAGGAGATTCACCTTCCAACAAGACAATGACCCTAAACATACAGTCAGAGCTATGGTGGAATGGTTTCTATCCAGTAATAATCATGTGTTAGAATGGTCCAGTCACAGTCCTATCCTAAATCCCATTGAGAATCTGTGGCAAGTCATGAAAATCACTGTTCACAGATGCTCTGGTTGAGTTTGAACTATTTTGAAAAAAGAAGAATAGGCAAATATAAAATACAATGAATACTTCTGCAAGCCACTCTACATTGTTAATTTTTGGACATATTATCTTGCCCTATGTGACCATATCACATCATAATTTATCACAATAACAGCAGCATGAGGTCTTGTTGCCCAATCAGTGTATAGTAAAGCTTGTGTCATAAAATTAGCTCGACAAATGAGCTAAATTAATTGTCTGAAGCTTCTTACATCAGAGCGAGGGTTTGGCGGGAGTCTGAGGAAAAGCTGTTTTTCTTTCTTTTCCCCAGCAGCGAGTGGAGATGGAAAACTCTTATCTCCCTAAACTTCTGCTCACAGATAAATTCATCTGAGAGGACTAAACATGAGAGAGAGAGAGAGAGAGAGAGAGAGAAGCCTGTATCAGGAGAAAGAGAGTAAGTAAATGTGAGTGCAGGGGAGGGGGTGCTGTTCCCGTTTCGTGTTACAGTATTTTAAAGGTAATAAGCTTCACACCCTGATGAATTCTGATTGTTTAACAGGTAATTTAAACAGGTAATACAAACATTACAAATAAGGAAGAGTTGACTGTTTTCTCTGTGCAGAATAAAAATAATAATCAAATTTAATGAATTTAATGAAAATGACGCCAAAATCGTCCGCCATGTTGGCGATCCTGAAACCCCAGTCTGAGTCGCAGTAGAGACCAGAGGAGGGAGAAAGACTGTGGAAAGACAGCCTACTCATTTGAATAACCCCGCCCCTGAGGGCTGCCTCTACAGAGCTATACACAGTCTATTGTTCCGCCCATACAGTCATTGGTCCCACCCCGGCTAGGTGTACCCCAACCCTTTTACAATAACCACACCCTTTCAAATAGAGCTGAATAAAGTTTTAAAAAACGAATTCTGTGGGGATATAAAAATGTTACAATATAAGCATTTAATAATGGAAGCCGGGTAGGGTGACCGCGCGGCCGTGGAAAGGGGGGAAAATCCATGAAGCCTACACTCTTGATTGTAGGGGGGAAGGAAGGTAGGGGATCTGCTGCAGTCCTGTTAGCCAATCAGAGGCTATATATTTGCATGCATGAATAATCATGAGCAAGAGACGAAAACCTGTCTTTCTTTAGAGACCTCTCACTCAGTGATCTAAAGCAGTGATTTTTCCACAAAAAAAAAAAAAACAGCTTACATGGCATTCATTTATATTAGAGACCACAACTAGACTGTTTAAAATTAATGTAAAAATGATGGAATGAGACCTTTAAACATCTAAATACATTCATTTAAAGATTTTACTGAAAAAAGTGTTGATGATCTCACGGTTCTTTACGTATTTATGACATTATAACAAATACACATTCTGACTCATCGTTTTTTGTTTTTCTATCATGGTCAGTAATTTCACCAGTCAGTGCATGTGGGAGAGTGCCTCCCCGAGTCCTGTAAATACCACCAGGTCAGAGTGCACTCGTCTCCCCGTGTGTAAGGGAGTTTCGCGCCAGCGTCCGAGCTTTTCCGGGACAATCAACCTCTGATCCGAGCCCTCAGCCTGGCAGCCAACAGACAAATTAATCTGTCACTCAAGAGCCTCCCTCCGTCAGCCTCCTGCTGAGTGTCTGATATTAACCTCTGACTTCACTCAGGTCATGATCACGCCGTGCTCTGGGCGCTAAGAGGCCGGTGAGTTTTAATTAGGAGTGGAGGCTTAGCCCAATCCCCAAACGCGGGATCAGGAGGGAGCCGCGGATGACGCTGATGAGGTTTTACAAAGGAAAGGGCACTGCTGTCAGCCTGAAATGGATTTCCACAGGAAGATGCAGCTTTAGTGACAGACTGGAAAATCACAGAATGCTGGAAACCACAAAGTAAACATTTAGATTGGATCCCATTAGATTAGATGAGTTTAAACATCTAAGGCTAAAGGACAAAAAGCTGGAGGCTATAGATTAATTCTCACTGCCATGTCCAAAAATTTGCTAAAACGTAGGTTCACCACATCATGCATCATTAATTCATTAAAGTTAAGTTAAACTAATGCAAAACTAAACCTGAACAAAAATTTACCTGAAACTGCTTATGTTAGTGACAATATTATTTTCTGCATGAACAAAATATTTTATTTTCATAACCATACGATTGTTAAAACATCTAAAATGCTATTTTTATCTAATAATCAGGGCCCGGCATGCCTTATTTCTAAACAAATTTCGGAAACTAACTTTTTAGCCAGTTGTGACTTGACAGTATTATTAACATTATTATCATTACATCAGTTACACAGTAAATTTGCACGTGTAAACCAACACTTTTAAGGTTAAATAACTACAGTAAGTCACCTATAGAGTTAATTTACTAGCAGTAACTGAGCTTTGTGTGAAAATGGTGGAGAATGCGGGCTCAGTTTTGCAGTGTAATCCACCTGTCAGAGATTCTGGCATGTTGGGAATACACTGAAAGGCCTACTTTAATACAGTTTGTGGGATTAGGCTAATACGTTATCCAGAGCGCACATCTGTCACTGAGACTCAGCTCTTTGTGTTACTTTTTACAGCAGGTTATCATGAAAACGCTTCGGCTAGCTGCACTAATGCGCCGGAATGTATGTGCTGAGGTCCATGCAAATGCATGAGCATATGGCTGCTGTCAGCCAGGAGAGAGAGAGAGTTGGAGATAGTGAAAGTGAGTTTATTTGGCAGCAATGCAACTGATCACTCATACACACACACACACACTCATACACACACACACACACACGCGTGTACACACAGCTGGTGTTGACTTCTTGAGCTGTAAGCCTCACTTTCATCTACTCTCCCTTCAAGTGTCGAGCTACAGGGCAAAGAACCTCACCCAGAGCTGCACAGGTGTTCGACAGGGCACATCACTGCCCACCCCCCTGTCCTGGCACTCTCTACCCACTCTCTACTCTCTCAAACCCATCTGTCTATCCATCTCCTCTCTCCTCTCTTCTGCTCTTACAGTGTTTTCACACTGGCTCTAGTTTTTCTGGAGATGAGAGCGCTTGCTCCACGAGTTACAGGTTCATTTGGTGAAGTGTGAAAGCGGTTTCAGAGCCTGAGGGCAATCCAGAGTACTCTAGTCCTCCTAAATCTGGTAGTCTGGTGGTCTTTGCTTCTAGTTGACTCTAGCTGATTTAGGGCATTTCCACACCAGCACTATTTGGTACAGTTAAAACAAACTCTGGCCCGTTTTTAGTAATCACACTCGGGTGCAGCTCAATAGAACCGGACTGAGACCACCTAGAGAAGGTGCTCTGGGTCCGGTCCCAAACGAACTCTGGAGCAGTTCACTTGTGGTGAGAACGTAATCCGGTCTTGATCCGACCCAGCTATTAAATATAGTCCATTTATTTGAGCTAAACTGCTGATAAGACACAGTTTAAACTGATATATTATTATCTAATTATCACAGCTATGAACAAACGATGTGTTCATGCACGCACGGTCTGTGCTACGTTCACTGCTCACAGCCACGTGACTCTATGGTTTACTATGTTTACATCTGCGCTGCACGTCCAAACTCTGTGCTGGAAAGCGCATCGTTTCAGCGTTCAGTGTTAAAGCACAGATATACACGCTGGAACACAGAACCTTCTCTCTATAATTACCTTTTTTTTTGCATATTTATATTTACTCCAACGTCAGAGAGCTCCGCCCAATTGGAGGACACAGCCTGCTCACGTGGTTAATTGGTGCGCATTTTGGTGCGTTTACATTTATGTCAGTGTGAAACCAGATTAAACAGAGGAACTACAGGTTCGGAAGCTATCCACTCCTGTTGCTATGTGTAGGGTCATATGGTTGGTTCACTTTGTATGTTTGATGTTTCCATCTATCACATTACTTCCCTTTCCAACAGTATATACTAATAAATCCTAAGAGTACTATGATAAGCACAGCATAGTGAACTACGCCTGTCTTGCGCTGGTCTGCATGGGAGGGGGTTATACAATTTTTTTAAACAAGAAATTTTCATGATTTTCGTGACTTTTTCATGCCTTTAAGGCAAATTTTCATGACCATACGATTGTTAAAACATCAGTGCAGACATGGACAATAAAACCTAAATAAAACAAAAATCTACAAAATCTATAATCAAAATCGATTGCAACAGGCCTAAAATTAATTTGACTAAAATATATATATATTTTTAAAACAATATTGAAAAAACCTTCAATAATAAAATGTGTGTAAAATCTTGAGAGCGCCATTGAGTAGGGCTAAATGACTTAACTAATTTTGAGCTGATGTATTTGTTAACTCAAAATAGATTTTCTCCATCAATAGATTTAAAAAAAAAATAAATAAAATAAAAATAAATAAAATAAAAGATTTGTAGATTGCAAATTTTCATAATTTTCCAAAACTTTCTGGGTATTTTTATATTTTTTCAAAACTTATCCAGTCCTGAAAATTGCAGTTTTGAAATTCCATGACTTATATATACATATATTTTTATACATATACATACACACACACACCTGTTTGGAGGAGCTCCTGCAAGGTGAAACGCTAAGCATCCTAAAGTATTTAGTTGTAGGTGAAAAGCAAATAAACATGGTTTATATGGGAAAAGTGTTCCATTTCTGTGCTTTCACACTTAAAACGAAAGTAAGGATAAACAAGCAGGATAAACTTCTCAGCTGAAGGTCCAGGAAATGTTCTAAAATCTCAGAATGTCTGAGCTTAAGACCTCCGCAGCAGAGGCTGAACTAAAAAAAACTGCAGTAACCTCTCAGCATCCTGGTTAAAAGCCAGCAGGAAGATGCTATTCCTGTTCATAAACTTGGCGAACAGCAGGTGCTGCAGAAGCATGCAGAGATCTTACACAGCCGTGATCCAGCACACAGCTGCTCGAGCTGCTAGTGGAACAGAGGCTTCAGTAAGAGAGTGTGTGTGTGGGCCGGTGAGTGTGTTTTTGTTTAGATTTATACTGTATTTATAAACAGATACTGTACGCAAAAGAGTTCATTATTTTCTCTAATTTAGTCATTTCCACACAGTTCTCTCCCACTGGCCTATACTCCTCCATCACACAATGCCACCAAGCTAATACGAGTTTGCTCAAAATCACAATAAACCAGCAAGAGGCTTAGTGTAGCAGTAACGTGTATACAATATGTGCATCCATATGCAAAGTAGTTTAGAATTGATGTTTAAAAAAACTCTAAACTCTAATCTCAAGTTATGAAAAATGGACTCAAAAGCACAACTTTACACACACCATTATTGTATGATGTATTTAAATGTAGCTCAATTACAATTGAAATACACTTAATTTGCCATAAGTTTAAAATTGTATATATATATATTGTATATTGTATATATATTTTTTAAATGCTAAAAGTATGTACTTTTCCAAATCTGTCATCTAAACAAGAGGTGCTACTTGGAAGAATCTAAAATATATAAACATATTCTTGTTTGTTTAACACTTTTTTTGGTTTATTAAATAATTCCATGTGTTTCTCCTCATAGTTTGGATCACTTTAGTATTAATCTAAAATAAAGCACATTTTTAAATAATAATAATAATAATAATAATAATAATAATAATAATAATAATAATAAATTAAAGTCAAACTCAAAAGCTTGTTTCTCAGAAAAATCGATTATTATATGACTTTTGGCAGAGTGAGCAGTGTGCCAAGTCCTGCTGGAAAATGAAATCCACATCTCCATTAAATTAGCTGAAATAACTTCTTCAATCTTCAATTTAGAAGGAAGCCAATGTAAAGAGATTTTATACTAAGTCATTTTGAAACATTTTGATTGGTCCACACGCTATGGAACTATAATATTGGAACAACTGATTTAGTGTGTATAAAAAAGGGTAAAAAAATGCCAAAAACGAAGATGCAGATTTTGCGTGAGAGCAACAATATGAAGACACAACATACACTACATACACATTACTCAAATCAGATCGGATTCACATTTACCAATGTAAGTGATCTGTATCTGTGTGTAATTGTGAATGAATCTGTCCCTGAAACACCTCACATGCGCACACTGATACCTGCATAAGTGTCATCTTCTTCACCAACAACAGCAAAAAAAAAAAAAAAAAAAAAAAACATATTTGAGAGACGACTCGTAGTTTTATAAAGGAAAATGGATGAGTTAGCAGCTCATATGTGGAGCATCTTTTACCGGAGTGGAGAAACAAACAGTAAACAGCTGGTGTGAAGTTCATGCTCAGGTCGAGGAGGTGAAAAAATGACAGGCGGTTTGCTTTTGCTGTTTTTGCAGCTATAGCTGCACAGCTGCACCAAGAGATGTGTGTGTGTAAGAGAGAGAGAAGCACGTAGCGCTAATGCTAATGTGTAAAAGCAAAAAAAACGCATGAATTCGGATTTGACCGTTCACATTCATGTCGCATGTCCATGGATTGGATACGTATCTGATTTAGGACCACATATGAAGGTGACTCAAATCTGATTCAGAGAGTGAAAAAAAAAAAAAAAGATTTGGCACGTTCACACAGCCATGAAAAAATTATATCTGAGCCATATTGAGCAAAAAATCAGATTTGAGTCACGTCAGCCTGGTAATGTGAACGTAGCCTGAATGTAGAAGTGTTGCAGAGGTTTGTGGGGTGTGTATGTGCGTCAGTGACACTTACTTGATATAGTAGGGCACTTTATTCTGGGATACTGCTCTCTGCCAGGGTAACTGGACTGAAGCTGTGGACACACACACACACACACACACAATTAATTAGAACACCAAAGCTGAAGTAAACGCCTAATTCTTGGCCTTTAATCTAATAATGATCACCTTCATTTAACTTTATATTGAAATAAAATGACACAAGTAGACTATTTTAGCTTTGATTCTGTTCACAATGCATTAGTCATAGCTGGCCTGGTTTATATGGTTGGCACTAAAAGCAGCAGTTTAAAATGATCCTGTTCAGAAGTCTATCGACCCACACACTACTGACACGGATACTGTACAGCTAAACGACTGCGTGGGCGCTGAACTCCACAGTGATAATACTTAACGATGTGATGGATCGAGTTTGACGCAGGTGCGAGATCATCCAGGCACGTATCTTACATGACTAATTCTGAGTATTGGTGCAAAGATGCATCTTATAAAAGAGAAAAAGAAGAAACAGCAGCTGTGAGACTCTCTTTAATGTTCAGAATCACACTGTTCACAAGCCAGTGTGAGTACAGAGTAAAGATCGCATTGAAAAGTTACTTTATTTCAGTAATTCAGTACTGATAAATGTGAAACTCATATATTATATAGATGTATTTTAAGTGTTTATTTATTTTATTGTTGATGATTATGGCGTACAGCCAATAAAAACCCAAAAATCAGTGTCTCAGAAAATAAGAATATTCTAAGACCAAATGGTGCTTTGGGAAGTGTGGGCAGTGTTCCAAATCCTGCTGGAAAATGAAATCCACATCTCCATAAAAGTTGTCAGCAGAGGGAAGTATGAAGTGCTGTAAGATTTTCTGGGACTTGATAATAAAACACAGTGGATCAACACCAGCAGATGACATGCCTCTCCAAACCATCACTGATCATCAGTAAATTTTACATTTCATTTGTAAATGAAGGGAGCAGAGTCTGGAGGAAGAGTGGAGAGACACACAGTCCAAACTGCTCGAGGTCTAGTGTGAAATTTCCACCAATCAGTGATGGTTTGTTTGGAGAGACATGTCATCTGCTGGTGTTGACCCACTGTGTTATATCAAGTCTAAAGTCAGTGCAGTTTTGTTTTCCCATAAAACTCTTACAGCACTTCATGCTTCCCTCTGCTGCTAACAACTTTTATAGAGATAAAGATTTCATTTTCCAGCAGGACTTAGAATAATCTAATTTTCTGAGACTGAGATTTTTGGGTTTTCATTGGCTGTAAGCCATAATCATCAACAATAAAAGAAATAAACGCTTAAAATAGATCACTCTGTGTGTAATACATCTATATAATATATGACCTTCACATTTTGAACTTTATCAAAGTGGCAGTCCGTAGTATTTTGGTTCTAAATTGAAAGCAGAAGCATTTCTGAGTGGAGAATGGATAAAATATTGTGTTTAATGGTACCAAGTGCTGAAACGACCATCCCTGCTAAGACTAATATATTCATTCTAAAAACTGGGGTGGAGGGTCGCTTTTTGTGGAAGTTCTTCTGGCCACGTCATGCCACGTCTTTACGTACTTATGTCAAACGTACAGCCTCTAAAAGAGGATCTGGCTCAGTTTTACTGAATGTAAGTCGCTGGTGGAGCAATGGAGACTTCAGAAGGGAAAACTCAGAGCTCAGTAGCTCATTCACTCATAGAAAAAACAAAGAGTGTAGCTGAAGGGAAGTTTCTGACTGAACATAACCTGGAATCAGATTAATTCGCTCTAAAAAGGAGACCGCATCACACCCACCCAGTTTATAATGATTCGTTCGCATGCTCGGTGCAATTACCCATTCTCACCAGAGATGGTCCTAAATCCCAAAGCTTTTATATTCAAATTTTCACATTTTCTTTTCATTACTGAAATAAAGTAACTTTTCAATGATATTCTAATTTTTTGAGATGCACTAGTAGAAGCTAGGCAAACTTCACAGACACAAAGACACTGAACAATATGCTCTTCAGGTTAAATATGAACAGATGTTTACATTTTTTTGGCCAAAAACCCATTCTACAGTTAGTCACCATCACTGGGAATCCATTACTCCAGCTGAGGCCTTCAGTCTCCAACTAGTTCTGTGTGCTTTCAGCCGTGAGGGTCTTCCACTAGATGACCTCAAGGGCTACTTCAGAGTGCTCTTACACAGCAAATCTGTACCCCAGCAGGGCTGGACCTCTCCAGCAGACTGTGACAGCTGTGTTAACTGCAGGCCTGTCTCAGGAGGAAAGGCTCACTGGCCAGAAACTGAATCACTTGTGATTAAATAAATGGACAATTCATGTCATGCGGTGCTCAGTCATTGAGCTGTCTGGCAAGTCAGTATTTCCTGCTGTGAGGAGTGCCTCAAGTTTGTGTTGTGTGGGAGCATTTCCATGCCCAAGACTGATGCTATGGTCCTCCTGCCTGAAGAGACTCTGATCAAAAATGTATTTCATTTTGAGCAGCACCACTTAAGTTTGGTTTTACCACTTTAGCTGTAAAACTATTTGGTGTTTTCTTCAGAAAGTTCTCTTTTTTTTTTTAAATGAGCGCACCAGAAACATCAGCACAACCCAATGACAGCTTAACACATCTGTGTATGAGGCTCCTTTCACATCTGCCTCAGTGGGTGGAATTTTTTCTCTGAGACGTGATGTAAAAATCTTTCAAATACAGCACAAAATCATATTTTAATCGAAATTTAATTTTCTTTAATGTAGTTTTTACTTACACTTAATGTTTACACACTACAAATGTGTGCATCATTGTGTAAAAGGAAAGTGTATGCCCTGGTGGATCTGGGTATAAAACTTACAACCCAGCCACAGTCTAGCAGACCTGAGTATGAATCCCACATCCCAGTGGAATATTAACAGACCAGGGAATAGATCTCACAACCCAGTGTCACCTTAGTAGATTAGTAGACCTTGCTATAATAACCCTTGACCATGTGGCAGCTTAGAAGATCTGAAAATAAACCAACAACCAAGTGGAAGCCTAGTAGGCCTGGGTATGAAATCGGCCATCAAATTACAGCTTAGCACACCTGGGTTAAAACCCACAACCCAGTGTGTCACTTTAGTAGATTAGTAGATCTTGCTATCAAAACCCATGACCACATGGTAGCTTAACAGATCTGGAAATAAACCAACAACCAAGTGGCAGTTTAGTAGGTCTGGGTATAAAATCAACAATCAAATTACAGCTTGGTACACCTGGGTTTAAACCCACAACATGTGAAACCTTATTAGATTAGTAGACCTTGCAATACAAACCCACAACCATGTGGCATCTTATTAGATATGAAAATAAACCAACAACCAAGTGAAAGCTTAGTTGGTCTGGGTATAAAATCAACAATCAAATTACAGCTTAGTACACCTGGGTTTAAACCCATAACCCAGTGAAGCCTTAGTAAATTAGTAGACCTTGCTATAAAAAAACCCTTGACCATGTGGCAGCTTAGTTGAGCTAGAAATAAACCAACAACCAAGTGGAAGCTTATTAAGTCTGAGTATGAAATCGACAATCAAATTACAGTTTAGCAATCCAGGGTTAAAACCCACAACACAGTGAAACCTTATTAGATTAGTAGACCTTGCAATAAAAACCCACAACCACATGGCATCTTATTAGATCTGGAAATAAACCAACAACCAAGTGGTAGCTTAGCAGTCCTGGGTTAAAACCCATAACCCAGTGAAGCCTTAGTAAATTAGTAGACCTTGCTATAAAAAACCCTTGACCATGTGGCAGCTTAGTTGCGCTAGAAATAAACCAACAACCAAGTGGAAGCTTATTAAGTCTGAGTATGAAATCGACAATCAAATTACAGTTTAGCAAACCAGGGTTAAAACCCACAACACAGTGAAACCTTATTAGATTAGTAGACCTTGCAATAAAAACCCACAACCACATGGCATCTTATTAGATCTGGAAATAAACCAACAACCAAGTGGCAGCTTAGCAGTCCTGGGTTAAAACCCATAACCCAGTATCATTTTAGTAGATTAGTAGACCGTGCTATGAAAACACAATACCACGTGGCAGCCTAACAGATCTAAAAAAAAATAAACCAACAACCATATGGCAGCTTAGTAGGTCTGGGTATGAAATCGACAATCAAATTACAGTTTAGTACACCTGGGTTTAAACCCACAACACAGTGAAACCTTATTAGATTAGTAGACCTTGCAATAAAAACCCACAACCACGTGGCATTTTATTAGATCTGGAAATAAACCAAGAACCAAGTGGCAGCTTAGCAGTCCTGGCAATTGAACTCACAACCAAGTTACAGCTTAGTACACCTGGGTTAAAACCCATAACCCAGTGTCATTTTATTAGATTAGTAGACATTGCTATAAAAAACCCCTTGACTATGTGGCAGCTTTGTAGATCTAGAAATAAACCAACAACCAAGTGGAAGCTTAGTCTGGGTATGAAATTGACAATCAAATTACAGCTTAGCACACCTGGGTTTAAACCCACAACACAGTGTCAGCTTAGTAAATTAATAGACCTTGCTATATAAACCTATGACCATGTAGCAGCCTAATAATTTGTGGGTTTAAACCAACAACCAAGTGGTTGTTGCCTTGGGTATGAAATCGACAATCAAACTATAGCTTAGTGCTCCTGTGTTTAAATCCACAACCCAGTGTCACCTTAGTTGACAAGCAGACCTTGATATAAAAACCCACGACCACATGGCAGCTTAATAGATCTGGAAATAAAACAACAACCAAGTGGCAGCTTAGTAGGCGTGGGCTAAAATTGACAATCAAATTACAGCTTAGTACACCTGGGTTTAAACTCACAACACATTGCTACTTTAGTAGATTAGTAGAAATGCTTAACCAACAACCAAATGACAGCTTAGCAAATGGTATGAAACTCACAGGAAAGAAACTCACAACCCAGTGGTAGTTTGGTAGACTTGGGAATCAAACCCATAACCCAGTGGCAACTTAGCAGACATGGGCATTAAACTCACATCCTTGTGACCGAGAATCCAGAGTTCTGGAAATGTCTGTTTTTCATGTTAAAAACATCCTTCAAATTTTTGAAAGGTGGTATTTCATCAGCTGAATTTCAGAGATGTCAGTACCTCATGTCCACAACAACTTCAATAGCTTGAATATAAACCTGTATACGCTCACACTCGTAATACATCTGTAGAGAAAAGCTTTATACAGAGAATGTCTGTGACTCAATCAGTCAAGGATAAACACATCTACATATATATCAAGTGCAGTTGGTAAAAACCAAAGCTATGAAATCAATCCTCCAGTCACTCTCTCTCTCTCTCTCTCTCTCTCTCTCTCTCTCTCTCTCTCAGAACTACACCTCGTCTCTGCTTAACACAGAATGACCTCAAGTTCATCCTGATTTCCTGAGAGAAAGGGCTTTTATCACATTGAATGCCACTGTCTTTATTTAACATATTATATAATATATAAAATATTACACCACATTTTCAAACCATATTCTCTGAAACGAACGGAACAGAACAAGTGTTGAACTGGTGGTGTTTCAAAAAAACATAGCAAACAGTGATTCTATGAGGCATGCCAAATGTCCCGGAACAACAAATCACAGCGACTCAGTTCCCATAGAGCAGCTCACAGACGCCTTTTGCTGATCGACATCACCCTTTAGAGTGATGAGGGGGAAAAAGTGCCATCTACACAGCCAGAGAGAGCAAGGCCAATTGTGCTCTCTCAGACTCTGGCAGCTGATGCCAAGCTGCATGACCGGGATTCGAACCAGCGATCTCCCGGTCATAATGGTAGTGCTATAGCCTACTAGACCACTCAGTGCCGTTGTTTTAAAGTTGCTTGTCTGTTCGCATGGACAACTCTAGCCAGACACCACCAGACACGATCATTACCACACACTGAGCTGTCCACTGTGGTTGGTAATGTCTTTTATGGTGTATTCTCGGTATACATGCGATACTACACTCATGGGTCAGGGAATAAAACAAATTCTGCACAACCTTAGAAATGGAATGTTCCATTTATGCAGCACTCAGTATCAGAACTTAATTGAGGTCGTCGTTTTGATGTAAGAGTTCATGATTCATTTACATACTGCTGTCCCTTGACTTTTGGCAAGTCAGTGAATGTTAAAAATGCATAGAAATACGAGAGTGTGTGACATACTGGAGAGGAAGTGTTGTGATGAGGGTCCAAAGTCTCTGTGTGCTTCCTGTAAGAGCTTCAGCCTCTCCTCTATAGCAGCCTAGAGAGTGAGAGAGAGAGAGAAAGAGAGAGAGAGAGAGAGAAAGAGAGAGAGCGAGAGAGAGAGAGAGAGAGAGAGAGAGAGACAGAGAATTTAACACAATAAACCTGTTTTGTACACCTTCTCTTTAACTTGACTTATCTGTGTTGAACACACACACAGTAGTATTTTCATAATCCATTCCAACAAGAGACCTCTGTAAAGTAGTAGAGCTCTGTGGGGCTAAGACACAGTCACCAAAGACACTCTCACAACAAACAGACACAAGTCAGACTCTCTTTAAAGGGCTCTCTTTTAAATATTTCATATTTTACATAAATTTTCCATATAAAAAAAAAGAACTCAAATGAACTTTTAGGCAGAAACTGTACAAACTTAGACAGAACACTAAAAATGGTTTTCAGTACAGTACAGCGTAAAAATGAACTTAAACCTGCAGTTTGTTGGCTGTCGGCTCCGTCATACAGTGGCATTTGTGACTTTTTATACCCAGCTACTTTCTAAAAAACCATGCCACTTGGGGAAAACCCACATAGAGTGTGAACCTGCCACCAGTAGTGTAAAAAATAATTAAATTGAAAACCTCTGGAATATAATCCAGAGGAAGATGGATGATCACAAGCCATCAAACCAAACTGAACTGCTTGATTTTTTGCACCAGGAGTAAAGCAGCAAAAAGTTATCCAAAAGCAGTGTGTAAGACTGGTGGAGAACATGCCGAGACACATGAAAGCTGTGATTAAAAATCAGGGTTATTCCACCAAACATTGTTGTAATGTCGTTTCTAAATGAATTTGAACTTGTTTTTCGTTGCATTATTTAAGGTTTGAAAGCTCTGCATCATTTTTATTTCAGCCATTTCTCATTTTCTGCAAATAAATGCTAAAATTTAGTTTTGAATTTCAGAGACATGTTGTCAGTAGTTTACAGAAAAAAGGAATAAAAATATTTTTTTTTTTATAAATGAGCCACTGTTTAGTATAAATAAATAGGGGTGTAAAAAAAAGACATTGATATTGTATAGCATTGCAATATATTGTTCTGCAATACTGTATTGATTTTAGTAGTTGAGTTGAGTTTGAATTATTAATTTAGATGTAAAGATTGGTGTCAGTGGTGAACTGACATTAGATCCGACTGTTCGGATTACATAAAAACATGTAAACTTTATCTTTACTTGATAGTGTGTTATTTATATTATGACCATTTCTTTCTATTATTTATTTCTATATATTTAAGTTATTTAAGCAATCACAGTATTTCACTTTGCTTACAGTACTTTGAATCTTCTTCTTTTTAGGTTTAAGTCATTTCTTAGCTGAATAAAAAATATTTAATTATAAATCATTCTGATATAGTTTGAATCTATGGTCGTATACAACTGTGTTCATGTTGTGGAATCCCACTCAACCCCACGCTTTGCAAAATATGCTTACTTTCTGGATCTGTACAGTACTGACAAAAATAAAGGAGATTAATATTTAATTACAGAAGGGGCTTAAAAGAGATAAGTGAATATATTACAGCAGATTAAAAACGGACACACAGTGGAGGATGATGTTAAACAGAGTCTTCATAATAATGCTGATGCATCTAAACGCTGCTAATGGAGAACTAATGAAGATTTGTCTGATCATTAAATCTGGATGATGTTCAGCATCAAAGCCATGGCCATATCTGTACCAACATATTACACCACTCACAAACCTGCTGACCATGTGCTTTATCATCACCAGTACTAACACAAAACACACACACACACACACACACTGACAATACAATCATTCTCTCTCTCTCTCTCTCTCTCTCTCTCTCACACACACACACACACACACACAGAACGATGAGCCAGAATCTGTCCTTCAGACGCTCATACAGGTGACGATGAAGGGCAGAAGGAAAAACACAAAGAGAGAGAGAGAGAGAGAGAGAGAGAGAGAGACTGATTAATGGCAAATGAAACAGTGATGAATAGATGAATAGAGGACTGAATGAAGGACGCGTAAGTGATGACAAAACAAGAAACACAGAAAGAATGATGAGGGGAGGAAAAAAGAAAAAAAAAGACTTGATAGGAAAAAAGGGATGAAGAGAATAGGAGAGAACCGGAGAGGAGAAAGGAGGGAAGTAGAGATTAGAAGGGGAAAGGGGAGGAGAGAAGAGAGGGGGGGGTGAAGAGAATACGGAAACAAAAAAGGTGTATAGTGATGGGAGAAAAGGAGATACAGAATAGGAGAGGGAAAAACAGAAAAAAGGGACAAGAGAGAGAACAACAGAAGAGAAGAGATGAATAAAGGAGAAGAAAGAAGAGGTAAAAGGGTAGAGGGAAAGAAGAGAAGACAGAAGAAAAGAGCGATAGGGGAAAAAGGAAGAAGAGAGAAAGTGTGATTCTGAAGGCTGTTGTCTTGCTGTTGTCTCTCCAGTGCATCCCTACATTTCATCTGCACCACTGCAGGTGAACTTAAATCACAATCACTCACACTTCCTAACTGTAGTAGCTATCCCTAAAGTTTAGCTGATTCTGCTATACTGTCCTCTAGTGTGATGATTAAGTTCAGTAGTAATAGTGATAGTAACAGTAATAGTAATAGTAATAAGTAACAATGATAATAACAGTAATAGTGATAGTAAGAGTAATAGTGATAGTAAGAGTAATAGTGATAGTAAGAGTAATAGTGATAGTAAGAGTAATAGTGATATTGTACCTGCAGGGCATTCCAGCGTGTGTTGAGGTTGTCCAGCTGTCTGCTGCTGGTGGATGAAAGCTGCACATCCAGAGGAGCCAGTTCACTCGCCAACGAGTTCACCGCCGTAACCTCCTGCTTCAGAGGAGACACCTCCTCCCGGAATGCCTGACCAAGAGGAAGAGGAGGAGAAGAAAGAGAAGAAGAGAACGAAGAAATATCAGAAGAAAAGTGAAGAAAAATGAAGACAAGTAGAAGAACAAAAAAAGTAGGGCAAGAGGTAAAGGAAGAGTAAACAAATAAAAAGAAGAAAAAAATAAAAAGAAGAGAAGAAGAGGAGAAAATTAAGAGGAGGAGAAAAAAAGAGAGGATGAAGGAAGGATAAAAAAGAATAAGAACAAAAACGAGGAAGTAGACGCACAAAAAGGAGGAGGAACAAGAGAAGAAGCAGAACAAGAGTAAAAAAGAATAGAATAATAGGAAAAAAATAATAAAAAGAGGTATAAGTACAAGAAGAAAAGAAGGAAGGCAAATAAAAGAACAACATTTAGAAGTGCAGGAGACAGAGAGGACGAAAGAGTAGAAGAACAGAATAAAATGTCAGAAAGAAGAACAGGAAGCATAAAAAGGAGGATGACAAGAAGTAGAAGTATACAAAAAGAAGGAGGGCAGGAAGCAGAGAAGAAGAAGAAGAAGAAGAAGAAGAAGACGTGTATAAGAACAAAAAGAAGTAGGACAGGAGGTAAAGGAAGAGTAGACAAATAATAAGAAGAAAATAAAAAGAAGAGAAGAAAGGAGAAGAAGAGGAATAGGAAGAAGAAGAGGATGGAGAGGAGGACAAGAAAAAAGAAAATGAGGAGAAAAAGTACAGAGAACAAGAAGAAGAAGGAGGACAAATAGGAGGATGAAGGGAGAGAAGATATAGAAGAACATATAAAAAATAAAAGCAGATGAAGCAGAAGAAAAAGGAAAAGAAAAGGAGGAGAAGAAGAGAATGCAATCAAAATTATTCAGACAAAAATGGCAAAAAAAAAACAAACAAAAAAAAAACACTGTGTTCAGCCAAATAAGTTAAAGACTACTACTACTACTTATAACAATACAGATATTATACATTTTAAGTGTTCAATAAATCTTTGTTTAAGCTCTTTAACTTATTCAATAGTGACAAAAGTGACAAATAATCAGCTGCAGAATAAAACATGTCCAGTGTTCTGCTTTTAGACAATTTTTCATTTAGTTTAGTTTTGGCAGATTTTTTTTATTTGGTCTGGGCTGGATCTGAACTGCAGTAATTGAGATGTTTCTGTGTACAGCGGGAGAGGAGGGATGAGTGCTGGTCATGCTTTATTAAAAGAATAAAATCCTCCTCTACATCACTGTCAGGCTTTTTTTGTTTTTTTTTCTACATTGTGTCAGAAGCTCAGACCCGAATCCCTTGCTACACAACTGTTTAATCTATTATTTAATTATTGTATTTTACAGCAAAACAACAATTATGACCTGCAGCGAACATGGAGCGGAGCTGTAGATCACGACGGAGCCGAGCCTGACTCTCACAGCTGTCTGAAAACAAACCTTTCACCACCTTAATCACAGCTGTTTACTAACAGCTTCCCCGTTTCCCCACTTCAAACTCCTGACAAAGGCTCTGCGCATCGCCTGAACCTTCCTGATGATGCATAAAGGAGGATTTAATCAGACGCTGGAGGTCAGACTCCAACTGATAACCCCCACGTCTGGAAAATCATTAGTCACTCTTAATTAGCTGCCCTTTGCCCCGGGTGAAGTGAAGCATCTCTGACGTGCGAGGCTGATTTAGAAAGCACAGCGTTACCATAGATATCAGCATTTAACGTGAACATACTGTAAAAGGAAAGAGCTAAAGTTATTCAAAAAATAAATACGTTCACTTAAGCAAAACTGAAGTAAAACTAGGCATCTGGTTATGTCTCAATTGCAAGTAGCCATAAACATGCTCTACCTCCCACACCCAATAAAAAGATTTATTTATTTTTCATGGGGTCATATATCACAAGACTGTGGCTGGGTCTTCCAGCATGACAATGACCCGGAACACACAGCCAGGACTACTGGCTAACTAAGGTGTGGCCTATTCAGCTTCCACCTAATAGAAAATCTTTGAAGGAAAAGTTTGATCTCTGTAAATGTTTCTGTTTCTGTAAGTTCTGTTTTTATTTGTAATTAATGATTTAAAAATCATAGCATTGATTGATTCTGTCTCTCATAGTTGAAGTGAACCTACAATAAAAATTCCAGACCTCTCCATTCTTTGTAGGTGGAAAAACTTGCAAAATCGTCAGCATATTTATTTTCCCAACTGCATGTCAAACATAAGTGCAAGCTAAAGTATCAGAATGAATTCATTAGAAAGAGAGTTGTAAAGATTTGAAGGTGGTCATCATGCAGTCTGGGTAGCGTGTCAGCAGCGGGTAACTAGATGGTAAAATGTGCGCATGCAGACCCTGTCAGGGCAGAGGGATGACAGACATGGGTCGTCTGAAAACAAGTGTGTGAGCTGTGAGAGGCATGAATCGAGCAGCTCGGCCTGAGAGCTGAAGAGATTCACAGCAGCCCGTCTGACCCACAGCAGAGGCTGAAATCATTACTGATGACTCACGGTGGTCTTATCGATGTGGTCCTGCAGCGAGTCAATCAGGAGGTCTCCTACAGGCTGCCAGCGGGCTTTGATTTCCTCAGGGTGGGTGAGGTGAAGGTCCAGCTGGTCCATGGCGCTCTGCAGGTCCTGAAGTTTCTCCAGCGCTCGCTCCACCTGCTCGTGCCATCCGCCCACGTGCCCCAGCAGCCTCTCCCAGCGCTCCCGGACCTCCGCCGCCTGCTTCCGGATCGCCCTCGCCACCCGCTGGGCCTTCTCCTCCGGAGACAGCTCTGAGAGAGAGAGAGAGATTTAAAGAGCTCATCAAATCACTGATACCACCATTACTGCACTTACTGCATCAAAGAAAGAGCAGGGAGGAGATGCAACTTAATTAAATCAATTATAAAATTACGTAAAATACAGATTCATATTAAGCTAATGAGTTATATATAAGATTTCTACTAGGTTAAATATCTTGTTCAGAATGTAAAAAAAATAGATATGTACTGTTGATTCATACTGAATTCAACAGCAAATTCATACAACTTTATAATCAAAGTCAAACTTAAGACCGCAAAACAGGATGCACTGTAAATTCATACTGGGTTAAAGATCACATACAGACTGATCTTTACATATACACTGTACATTAAAATAGATTAAAAGAGATTAGAAGTAAAAATAATAACGGACTAAGAAAAGAAACAACATACTGCAAATTCATACTGGGTTTACATCATTATCTGACTGTAAAAACGACACAGTACAGATGATTCATACTGGGTTTACATCACTGCCTGACTTTAAAAATGACACATGCTACAGATTCATACTGGGTTTACATCACTGTCTGACTGTAAAAATAACACATGCTACAGATTCATACTGGGTTTAAATCAGTGTCTGACTATAAAAAAAAAAACTACAGATGATTTACTGGGTTTACATTACTGTCTATCTATTAAAGCGACACACACTACAGATGATTCATACTGGGTTTACATCACTTTCTGACTGTACAAATGACATACTATAGATTTATACTGTGTTTACATCACTATTTGATTGTAAAAAGACACTACAGATTCATACTGGGTTTACATCACTGTCTTACTGTAATTTACACACTACAGATGATTTATACTGGGTTTACATCACTGACTGTTAAAATGATACACTACAGATTCATACTGGGTTAAAGAGCTTGTTCAGATTGTAATAAAATACTGATATTATGCAAATTCATAGTGGGTTAAAACCAAAGTCAGACTGCAAAACTGCAAAACAGAGCATGCTGCTAATTCATACTGGGTTAAAGAACATAGAGTGTAAAAAATATACTGTAGATTTAAATAGAGATTAGAAGTTACAATTAACATCGGACTGAGAGAAGAAACAACACTGCAAATTCATACTGGGTTCAAATCAACGTCAGACCCTCCGACTGAAAGGAACATAGCACATACTGCAGATTCATACTGCATTTACACCACTGTCAGATTCAAACTGCGTTAAAGATCATATTCAGAGTGTAGAAATATTATACAATGCAGATTCATACTGGATGAGAACCACAGTCATACTTTCAGAATGAAAAAAAAAACAAAACAAAAAAAAAACAAAGACGCACTGAAGATTCATACAGAGTTAACCAACCTCAGTCTATCAGACTAAACAGTGCAAATTCATGCTGGGTTAATACCACTGTTATGTTGTACAAAAACAACACACACTCCAGACTCACACTGTGTTAAAACTGCTTCTTTAAAACTACTTTAGATTCATACTGGTTTAAAAACACTTTTAGACTCTTAGCTTTGCAGATGCTAACCTTGTTACAGTTACATAAAATGTTGCATTTAAACACAATAAACAGATTATAGTAGAAGTTGATTGGAATTGCACTTTGGCAACCGCCATCAGAAACCTTTTCACTAGTGATTTTTATCTCTTTAGCTATTCACACCGGTGTGTGTATTATCATGTGTTGAGTCAGTTTAAATGAGCTGATTATATAAAGATTAGGAAAGGATGAGACGCTCCTCAGATCAGTAACTGCGTCTCAGTGAGATCAGGCAGGTCTACAGAACACACACTTCGTCTGGTAAGTCAGACGGCAGGGTGGAGGCAGGGGAGATGAAAGAAGCTGATTGGACGGCCTGGGGGGATGACTTCTCAGTGAACTCTTTTGGCATCAGTGGGATAATTGCATTCAGTTGCAGATATGTGAACCTCAACTGACTGGAATGACCCGGCCTGATTTAACTAAAACGAGGTGATTTCAATTTAATCAGATTCAATTTGGATTTGAACAAAACTGGACACGGCTGGACAGGAGAAGGTAGACAACTGATATATAAAGACAAGTCAAAAACAACCCTTTATTACATTTCCAGACAATTTCAGAAACAAAGCTCTGAATTACCTCAGTATAAAACCCAAGATGAAAGCAAAGCATGCCATCTAATCTGTTAAACATGGTGGTGGGGGTGTTCTGAAATTTGGTGTACAGTAGATCATTGATCTTAATCAGCCCACTGTTATTAGAACAGCAGCTACAGCAGTTTGTATACATTTGTATAATCTACCAAATGATCATTATTTTTATTATGTCTTTCATTTGTGTTTCTTATAGGTAAGGGCTATGATCTAATGCGTGTTTTACGTCATCTTCACGGCTAAACTCTCAGGACCCTAAACAGATTTTGATATAATCGACATAAAATTACAATGCATATTATAGAAGACATTCACACAGGCAGGTTTTTGAAATTTTCTGGAATTTCTACTTAAATGTCTTCAATTGCATTTTAATGTGAATATTAACAGACAATTTTACTTTGATGTTGACCATGTTTTGGTCAAAGATTTAAGTGATCTCTTGTATTGTGAGATTGCTTTTTGTAACATTTTTACTGAATCTGTTTATTATTTCGATATTATTCATTTTTCGTATTATTAGTATTTACTCAAATTAGTATTATTGATATATTTTTCTCCATGCTCTTGAATCGCCTCTGTAAACTGAGTTGCCAGGTTTGCAGTTTTCCTGTCAAACTGGGCAAGTGTGAAAGTCGCAAGTTAAAATTCATGCATTTTTTTGGCCTGTTTTTTATATTTATTGTGGCCACCTAAAAGCGTTCATTGTAAACTTTTCAAAATTAACACATACTGTGGTTATTTGTAACTTCTGGGGCAAGATGTTAAATATTGGGCTAGATCAAACTTTTAACTGGCAGGTTTTGGGCAGGACAGACATTGGGCAGGATTTTTTGCTGAACTGGCAACCCTGGCTGAAGCTTGCAGTTACTGGCTTTGTGCTTCCTTTCAGACTCCAAAAACAACAGAAGCAATACATGTGTGTATATATATATATATATATATATATATATATATATATATATATATATATATATATATATATATATATATATACAGTGAGTCCAAGAAGTATTTGATCCCTTGCTGATTTTCTTCGTTGGCCCACTAATAAAGACATGATCATTCTATACTTTTAATGGTAGATTTATTCTTACATGGAGAGACAGAGAATATTAAAAAGAAAATCCAGAAAATAAATCTAAGGAATATATATTAATTGATTTGTATTTCGTGGAGTGAAATAAGTATTTGATCCCTTAGTATTCATTAGCAGTTCTGGCTTTTACAGACCAGTTAGACACTCCCAATCAACTTGTTACCTGACCTGAAGCCACCTGTTCTCACTAATCACTTGTGTGAAAAACACCTGTCCACAGAATCAGACAGATCACACAGATTTCAAGTCTCCAACATGGGTAAAACCAAAGAGCTGTCACAGGACCTCAGAGTCAGAATTGTTGACCTTCACAAAGCTGGAATGGGCTACAAAAAGATTAGTAAGGTGTTGGATGTGAAAGTAACAACTATTGGTGCAATTATCAGAAAGTTTAAAGAGTATAACATGACAATCAACAGACCTCGGCCCGGTGCTCCAAAGAAGATTTCGCCTCGTGGGGTGGCAATGATGCTGAGAACGGTCAGAAATCGTCCTGCAACCACTCGGCAGGAGTTAGCAAATGACCTGAAGGCAGCTGGGACCACAGTTTGCAAGGAAACAATTGGCAACACTTTGCGCAACAATGGATTCACATCCTGCAGTGCCCGAAAGGTACCCCTGCTGAAGAGAGCACATGTGGAGGCGCGCCTCAAGTATGCCAATGATCATTTGAAAGATGAACCAAGTTATTGGGAGAAGGTTTTGTGGTCAGACGAGACCAAAATTGAACTTTTTGGCCTCAACTCCACCCGCCATGTGTGGAGGAAGAAAAATGCTGCCTATGACCCCAAGAACACTGTGCCCACCGTCAAGCATGGAGGTGGAAGCATAATGTTTTGGGGGTGTTTCTCTGCCAAGGGTACAGGGCTACTTCACCGCATCACTGGGAAGATGGATGGAGCCATGTACCGCACAATCCTGAGGGACAACCTCCTCCCCTCTGCCAGGGATCTGAAAATGGGCCGTGGTTGGGTCTTCCAACATGATAACGACCCTAAACATACAGCAAAGGCAACAAAGGATTGGCTCAAGAAAAATCACATTAAGGTCATGGAGTGGCCCAGCCAGTCGCCAGACCTCAATCCGATCGAAAATCTATGGAGGGAGCTGAAGGTCAGAGTTGCCAAGCGACAGCCCACCAACCTTCATGATTTAGAGAGGATCTGCAAAGAAGAGTGGGCCAAAATTCCCCCTGGTGTGTGTGCTAAACTTGTGGTTAACTACAACAAACGTCTCACCGCTGTGCTTGCAAACAAAGGCTTTGCCACTAAGTATTGAGTGTGTTTGGCAAGAGGGATCAAATACTTATTTTCCTCATTGAAATACAAATTAATTAAAATATATTCTTTAAAATTATATTCTGGATTTTTGTCTTGATATTCTGTCTCTCCATGTTAGAATATATCTACCATTAAAAGTGCAGAAGGATAGTGTCTTTATTAGTGGGCAAACAAAGGAAATCAGCAAGGGATCAAATACTTCTTGGACTCACTGTATATATATGTCGTTTATGTCGACTAATCATCGCAGCTCCACCAAAGCAGCATAAGACCAGCAACTCTGGCAGAAACCAGTTCATCATTCAATGCAGAAGGGTCCAACAACCACATCTGACAGGTCAGTGGAGCACTCTCAAGCTTTCATGGGATGTAGCAAAAGTCATGGGACACAATACTAGCTCTTTTGCATACACAGCTTTTTGAATGTCAGTGTAAAGTCGATTAAAACAGGAGAAAAAAAAAAAACAATAATCTTTCATTAAAACACCAAAACAGAGAAAATCACTACTGTTGAAGCTGCATCAGCCACTGTAGTCTACATTATTAGCTAAAGGCAAACAGAGCTGCCTTACTTAAGCCAGAAATCGTTCCATATCGACTCGAGGGATCACACATACTCCCACCATGCTATCCAATGTTTGATCTGTGACTTAAACTAGCATGTCCAACACATCCCTGAGTGTGTGTCCAGAGCTTTGCACAGATTACTTACACACACCCACACACACCCACACAACCACACACCAACACACACACAGGGCTCAGCAAAGTAAAAGACAGCAAGTATCCCGACCCATCACAGGCTCAACTAAAGTAACATCAAACACTCTGCCCAGCGGGACTGTCACTAGCAAGAGAGTGTGTGTGTGTGTAATGTTGTGATGTGTGTGTGCGTGTGTCCCCTCAGAGAAGCAGATCAAAGGGTGAAAATCCGGCACACACCTACCAGTGCCGCTCAGGCCCAGCTCAATTATTTATGTCCGAAATCTTGCAACCGAATTCAGCTCATACGCCAGCCACTCTGCTTTTTTTAGATTTCTCAAACAGTCTGTCACTTTTGAGCCAGTCAGCCGGTCAGCCATCCAGCCAGCACTCGCTAAACACGCCAGCGCTAGAGCTAATAAAGATCGGCACATAAATCTGAGACCGTAAGTGACGTGAACACGCCTCGCGGACGTCCAGAAAAAGCCAGCCAAACCCATCAAGGTCAATAAGCCTCAGCTCCGGAGCTGCAGTCACGCCGAGTGGCCTTACATATTTTATGCACACGGAGTTCTTTCAGTGGATCAGAATGTTTTGGTTTGCTCAGAACTTTCATTTGATCTGAATGTTTTGGTTCGCTCAGAACTGCAAGAACCAGACAAGCAGCGAGTGCAGAAAATATACATCCATTCCTGCATCCAGGCCTGCAAGAGTTTCCAAAAAAGATGGGACGGGGGCAATACAGGGCTAGTAATTATTTAAAAAGCAATAAGTATACAAATATTGAACTAATAAAAAATACTTTTTCAAATCAGTCAACTCAGGGCTGGATGTTAATCTACAAAGATTACTTTCCTGAAAACTGTTTATTTGGGTGAGGAAAGCACTTTCGTTTATTTACAGTAAGCTTAGATTCCCACATTTCTTCAGCACTAAGGCAAGTGGGTAATGCTAATGCTGCTCCAGCAGTGCTAGCCAGGGTTAGGAGCAGGAAACAGGCCGATAATACTCACCTCTGAATGGAGGAAATATCGGTTAGCAGATAATGCTTATGCTACATCAGCCTCAGTGCTTACAACCTGATTGGGAAAATTAATAAATAAGTCGCACCAGATTAAAAGGCGCACTGATGATTTTTGGGGAAAAAATCCCTAACATTTATATAAAGCAATGGGTAGGGTACGACATAGAAATGGGATTGCACCCAAATGAACTTCTGCACATTTTACAGGTACTTTTTAGCTACATTGGTTTTGGCTAATTGCCTAGAATTGAGGTAAAGAAGAAAGTCTGTGTTAATCAGAATATGATGCCTCAACAGATCTAGGAACTCCTCTTACCTGTCTTTGGCTGCAAGTTCTTCCGCGGTTCTTCGGGGCCTTCAATTGGCTGATCGGCCAGAAACATGCGCGCCTGGTCCAGAGTGCTGACCACCACATGCTCCCTCTCCTTCAGCTCCGCCCTCAGGGCCTAGAAACACAGAGATGATCGTTTAATGAGAGTTTGAGTAAAGGAAAAGTTGAAACTTCAGAGGGAGATTATGTAGAGTTAACTGTAGAGTATTATTCACAGGTGTTCAAAGATTTTAAAATGGAATGGCAGCAAAAGTGGAGACTCACTTCCGCTACTGTGTGTTTGTTTGTTTGTTTTGTGTACTGCATCATCTGTACGCATACTGTTCATCTCTCAGGATGTGCACAACCTACTGTATGCAGCAAGCTGAAACAGAATACATGAGGAAGCCATCATGTGCATGGAAACAGCAAGTACATCTCTACCCTTCGGGTGTTTTCACATTTGATTTAAATCTTACTGTTCATAGCCGCAACCTGTACAGCATAGCATGATGCTCGACCTGATGCACACCTCCAAAATGGAAATGCAAGACATTGTGATTCAGATAGTGGTAACTGTAAACTGATTGGTCTACTGAACTTTATGTGTTTCCGCCTTGACAGGTAAACTGCTGAGCAATTGCTGAGCAATGCACAACACTGACCAGTTCATTTACATACATACAGTATATAGCCAAGGAGCTGTCCAGAGTACTGATTCCTAATACTTCTGAAAACTGTGATAACAAGCCTCCAGAATAGGTTCTGGGTGCAGTCTCAACTATTCAGAGAGCAGGGGACATATTATGCAAACAACTATGGCTACAGGCAAAGGAAAGTCACACACGGCGTGGCCGGCAACAGCTTATTAGCATAATAAAAGTGACGGAGCCCTTAAACGGCTCATTCTGAAAGGGAATGAAATTGGTGAGAATAGAGCTGTTGGGATCTCTTTATATAAAAGTGATTTTGTGCAAAGGCCTTCATGACCATGTGTTTTAGAGCCCATAGACCTATTCTAACGTGTGTAAAAAGAGGTATAATATGTCTCCTTTAAATGAGTATTGCTTTTTATATAGAACAGAAATATTCCAGACTGATGGAAATGGAGGAGAAAGTGACATTCAATGTAACCATTCAATTTTAGAGACTGAACCAGAGAGAAAGAGAGAGAACAAGAGAGAGAGACAGAGACAGAGACATAAGAAGAGGGAGAAAAATGAAAAATGAAGCAATTGCCTGTGTGATCTAAAGAGTCAAATGACGCATTCTCAAAGAGCTCTGAAGGAAAACGACACAAAATAGCACACTTATAGTTTAGATTCTAGTGACTCATTTCATAACACACTCCGTCTGCAAGGTAGCATGGGGGTTCAACACACACACAGACAGACACACAGACACACACTTACATTTAAGGTACTTATCTAGAGTGATTTAAAAAACAGCTTTGCTGATTACGTCAAAATAGCTACGTCCATAGCTAGTTTGTAGAGACTAGAATCAGAAAGATACATCAAGCTTGGACAATTTTAGACAACTGGGTCTTCGAAAGTTTGCTCCTTAACTTTTGGTGCAGGACAAAGAAGAGTCGGGAGGCTGTGTTTTATGGAACTTGTGGGATGGTGGGTTGTAGGATTTGAGCCGTACTGGAGGCTTGAAGAGCTCGTCGTGCCCATAAAGCTCCTGGCTTTGACCATTGCCATCAAATATGAAGAAGGTCCATTTTTGGCTCTGTAGGCCAGCGTCTGGGCTCTAAATCTGATTTGAGCGGCAAAAGGAAAGCCAGCGGAGGGAACGTAGCAAAGGAGTCACATGACTGAACTTCAGAAGACTGAAGAAGAGTTGTGCTGGGTTCTGAATCAGTTGCAGGTATCTGATAGTTACCGAAGAAAGACCAACCAGAAGGGAGTTGAAGTAGTCAAGTTTTACTAGACCGAACAAGAGATTTGTGGCGGCAGGGTGGTTTAGAGGTTTGCACATTCGCCTCCCAGTGCTGGAGTCATGGGTTCAAGCCCCTATCTGGGTGGAGTTTCCATGTTCTGAGAGGGTTTCTTCTGGGGACTCTGGTTTCCTCCCACAGCCCAAAAACATGGTACTCTGTACTCTGTCAACTCCTCAGCGCCCAATGCAGTCGTCCAGGTAGATGGTCCTTCTGGTTGAGAGTATACTAAGTGAGACTGGCTGATGCTTCTAACTGGTGTGTTGAGTGAGTGTGGACTGTTACTGTAAGCGTCCTTGAGTGCCTTGAGCGGCAGAAAGTTTCCGCTATACGAGTGTATTTGTAAGTAAGTAAAACTCAAGTTTAAGCTACTGAATGGAACACACAGACATGGAAAAGATGAGTTCGGATATAAACCACCCACAACGCTTTTTTCCAATAACACAGCCTCCAAAAGGCAGCAGCAGGAAAAGAAGAGTCTGCTGAAAGTGACCTTAAAGGAAAGTGGACTTTATTGTGGAGGAAAGTGATGAGCCCACACTCTGGCTCTAATTGCCCGAGTAGTAAAGGCACCAGCCGGGTATCATAGCTGATTAAATCTTGAAAGGAGAAGGGCCGGTGAGATTAGGCTGCTAAAGAGAGAGTAACACACTGTAAAGGAACTCTGGCATTAACAAGCCCAGTCATACACTGAAAGAGAGAGAGAGAGAGAGAGAGAGAGAGAGAGAGAGAGAGAGAGAGAGAGAGAGAGAGAGAGAGAGAGACTTATCAGGGATGTTGAAGATGAAGCATCAGACTGGGGTGACACATTTTTTGATGATCATATTATCCATCATTTCCCATATTGATGTGAATTGAGCAACCACCAGAAACACCACAGCAACCATCTGGAATACTAAAGCAACCAACTAGAAATGCCAATTCTTATAACCAAATGAGATACAATAGCAGACACCCCTCAGCAGCCCCATAACAATAGACAGGTATTCTATTTATATTCCATGTTCTGTACCTTCCATGATATAAGAGAAGGTACAGAACTATAAGCTTCAGAGTTAGTTCTATTAGGAAACTTCTGTGCTCGTCACTTGTATCTCTACCAATCACCAGCATCCACCTGTCAACCAATCACCAGCATCCACCTGTCAACCAATCACCAGCATCCACCTGACCCTGCCTCCGACATACGGCAGGATCTGCGAGTGTCCAGATGCTGCATACCTGGCCTGATGACAGGGCCTACACCAAAGACTAACTTTACATAAATTGTTATCTAATACATTGTTAATACTATTGAAATGAAAGCTGTTTATTATTGCACACTTGCCTCTGGAGTCTTTCTGGTAGAACATAGAAGATGAAGGGTAATGATCGAGGGCAGTGAAGCTACGTAGCTTTCCCCAGGAGCCTGGAACAAATGGGACCTCCCCAACAGGAAGATCTCCTGGGAAGCTAGCTGCACTGCCCTCTGCCTTCGTCCTTCATCTTCCATGTTCCAACTGGACCATGTTCTGAGTGCTGAGATCAGTTTATGCCACAGCAGCTGGCAGCGTGGGGGAGGCAGCAGAATGAGCTTTTAGCAAGTTTTGGAGCAGGAGAGAAGAGTTGGGTTGGGAGCCAGAAGGAGGAGATGGGCAGTGACCTGACCACCACTGCTGACCCACCACCATGAGGGTGTTATTTGGTAGAGGTTAGAAACAACTAGTGAATGGTGGTGGCTACCACCTGATGACATGCCAGACACTCCTCCTGTCCAGGGCAACATTCACTTGTTCACTAAGTACATCTTCGGATGTACTTAAAAACTCAGTACAACCAAAACACCAGTAATTATTGCTCAACAACAAGTGAATTTAAATGTTTTAGTTGTTTAAACTGCAGACAAAGGGCAGGAGGAGGCGGTGCCAGCGGCGTCAGAAGCGAGGTAAACGCGGTGGTGTGCTAGCCAGGCTAAAGGCTAATGCTAACCAGCCCCCGATTCCGTCGCTTTTCCTGTCTAATGTCCGCGCTTTGGATAACAAACTGGACCTGCTGCGGCTGAGGATGAATGTTTCTGAGGAGATGAGGAACTGCGCTGTGATTTGTCTCACGGAAACCTGGCTGAATCACACCATGCCGGACTCAGCCTTCCAGCTCGCCGGCCGGCAGCTCTTCCGAGCGGACCGCAGCCTTTTATCTGGAAAATCCCGGGGGGGCGGTTTGTGCGTCTACATAAACAAAGGTTGGTGCACAAACTGCGTGTTGGTAAACAGCCACTGCTCCGAGGCGACAGAACAGCTGACTGTGAAGTGTCGCCCTCACTATCTGCCTCGAGAGTTTTCGGCGGTGTTCGTGATTGCTGTTTACATAGCACCGGATGCTAATGCTAACAACGCGCTGAAGGAGCTCCATGAGAACATCAGCTTGCTTCAGAACAAGCATCCGGACGCGTTCTACGTGGTAGCGGGGGATTTTAACCACGTAGAACTGAAGAACACGCTGCCGAGGTTTTACCAACACGTGAACATCCCAACGCGAGGTAATAATACGTTAGACCGCGTTTATTCCTCCGTGAAAGACGCTTACAGGGCATTCCCGCTCCCCCACATTGGGCTTTCAGACCACATCTCCATCATGCTGGTCCCCGCATACCACCCCCCGCTGCGACGCTCCAAACCCACACAGAAGACCATCACTGTGTGGCCCAGTGACGGCGACGCTGTGCTGCAGGACTGCTTCGGCTGCACAGACTGGCAGGTCTTCAGGGATGCTGCTGAGTGTGAGGGGGAGCTGGATCTGGAGGAATACACATCTGCGGTCCACACTGCCCTCACCCACCTGGAGCAGAAGGATTCCTACGTCCGTATGCTCTTTGTGGACTTCACATCTGCTTTCAACACCATGATTCCACAGACCCTGATAAATAAACTCTCCTCACTAGGACTGAGCTCTTCGCTGTGCAACTGGGTCCTAGACTTCCTGACCAACAGGCCGCAGTCTGTGGAGGATTCACAACATCTCCTCCCCCACCATAATCCTCAGCACTGGCTCCCCTCAGTGCTGTGTGCTGAGCCCCCTCCTGTTCACACTGCTCACATATGACTGCTCACCTCTCCATCCAGGCTGTCATATTGTGAAGTTTGCAGACGACACAGCAGTGGTTGGATGCATCACAAACAGAGATGAGTCCAGCTACAGGCAGGAGGTGGAACACCTGGAGGGTTGGTGCAGAGAGAACAACCTCTGCATCAACGTAAAGAAGACGAAGGAGATGATTGTGGACTTCAGAAGAGGCCAGCATGCCCACCTCCCCCTGCACATTGGAGGATCTGCGGTGGAAGTGGTCGACAACTACAGGTACTTAGGGGTGCACCTGAGCAGCAACCTCACCTGGAGCAACAACACCTCCACTCTGGTCAGGAAGGCACATCAGCGGCTCTACTTCCTCAGGAGGCTGAGACGAGCTGGACTCCGGAGCGCAGTCCTCTCCTCTTTCTACAGATGTGTGGTGGAGAGCGTCGTGTGCTCCAGCATCAACGTGTGGCATGGAAGCTGCCCTGCTGCAGACAGGAAAGCTCTGCAGAGGGTGGTGAAGGCTGCACAGAGGATTGTTGGAGTCAGCTTCCCCAGCACCATGGACATCTACACCTCCAGATGCAGGAAGAGGGCCACCTGCATCAGGAAGGACCCCACCCACCCAGCACATGCACTTTTTGTCCCGCTTCCCTCAGGACGGAGGCTGCGGAGCATCAAGTGCAAAACAACCAGACTGAGAAACAGCTTCATTCCGGAAGCTGTAAGACTCTTAAACTCCACTTAACAACACACTGCACTGACACACAAGGCACTGTACAAACACGGTCACTTTACCCGCACTGAGACACTTTATTTTCTACTGCTCTAATTCATTTCATGCTGCTATAGCACATTTGCACTCTGGACTTGTTGCTGCAACCTGTCTACTCTTTCTATTTATTTCATTTTGGGGTATTTATCTTTAACTTTTTTGTATATTCTATTTTTATTGTATTCCTTTATTGTACTTTTATCTATATATCTATTAATAACAGCTCTTGGGTGTAAACTGGATCGTGAGATCACAATTTCGTTCCACCTCATGTACCACATAAGATGCGAATGACAATAAAATCTCCTTGAATCCTTGAATCAGTTCTCTTTTTTTGTTGAACATGGGGCATTCATGCATATTGGAGCATTTTGATACTATACTTGGTATCATAATGCCATTATATGAGCTCTGAGAGTGTGTGGCTCTTTCAGGATAGATTTGTTACAAGACCACACACCCCCCCCACAACCACACACCAACTCAGTCCGGAAAACGAATCTAGCAATTTCCGCTGATATCGGCCTGAAACCCACATCCATCAATAATTTGCTATCTCTAGCATTAACTCACACAAAGGACCAACGCTGATTGTCTTTGGCCTTTTCTTTTTTTTTTTTGCCCATCCAACAAATAAAGCTGCACACAGTCCTTGACTGCGGCACGTTCATTAAGTTCCTCTTTATTGATCTATTTCACTACTGCATTTTACTACTGCCTGTGCCACTGCCGAGGCCTGGAATAGAGCAAACAATGTACTGTATGAAATATCACAGCAACCACCTGAGATACCACTCCAACTGCTTAGCAACCACAAAACAAAACTGTAACAGAACTGTAGAATAGCAAGAAGCTGTCTAGCATTAGAGCTGCAACGACTGGTCAAATTTATTGACAATTTCGATTCGATTTTAGATTTTGTAGTCAGTTGGCGTTTTTTTATTAGTCGATAAATCAGTGACTATTTCTGCTATTAACCCCAAGTCTTATACTCAAGTTCCATCAGTAATTATTTGACTTGCTATAGGAACTGGACAATAAAAGACTGGGCAACAGGGTGACATTCACAGGTGTGCACCATAGCAACCCACAAAATACCACAGCAACTACCAAGCAACGATCATTGTTCAACACCTTAGCAAGGAACTATCAAATTATTAACAACCACTAAGCAAACCACATCAACCCACACGGATACCCCAGCAACTACCAAACAACAAAACTACAATCACTACCCAATACCTTAGCAATCAAATATTAAGAAACTAACAACCACTAAGCAAACCATAACAATTGCCAAGGATACCACAGCAACTACCAAGCAACAATCCCTACACAAACACCTTAGCAATTACCCATCAAGACCCTACCAACCGCTAAGCAAACCATAGCAACCCACAAGGATACCACAACAACTCCCAAAATACAAAACTACAATCACTACCCAATACCTTAGCAATCACCTATTAAGACCCTAAGAACCACTAAGCAAACCATAACAATTGCCAAGGATACCACAGCAACTACCAAGCAACAGTCACTGTCCAACACATTAGCAAGGACCTATCAAGACCCAACCAACCACTAAGTAAACCATAGCAACCCACAAGGATACCACAGCAACTACCAAGCAACAATCACTGTCCAACACCTTAGCAACAACCTATCCAGACCTTAACAACCACTAACAAACCACATCATCCCTCAAGGATACCACAGTAACTACCAAGCAACAGTACTACAATCACTACACATCCCTTTAGCAATCACCTATCAAGACCCTAATAACCTTTCAGCAAACCATAGCAACTACCAAGGATACCATAGCAACTACCAGGCAACAGAACCGCAATCACTACTCAACACGTTAGCAATTACCTATCAAGACCCTAATAACCATTAAGCAAACCATAGCAACTCCCAAGGATACCATAGCAACTACCAAGCAACAGTCACTGTCCAACACCTTAGCAACAACTTATCCAGACCTTAACAACCACTAACAAACCACATCAACCCACAAGGATACCACAGCAACTACCAAGCAACTACAATCTACAATCATTACTCATCCCTCTAGCAATCACCTATCAAGACCCTAATAACCTTTCAGCAAACCATAGCAACTCCCAAGGATACCACAGCAACTATCAAGCAACAGAACTACAATCACTACCCAACACCTTAGCAATTACCCATCAAGACCCTAATAACCATCACTAAGCAAACCAGAGCAACTTCTGAGGATACCACAGCAACTACCAAGCAACATAACTACAATCACTACCCAACACCTCTTAGCAAGCACCTATCAAAACCCTTACAACCACTAAGCAAACCATACCGACTCCCAAGGATACCCCAGCAGCTGCCAAGCAACTTAACTTCAATCACTACCCAACACCTTAGCAATTACCCATCAAGACTCTAACCTAATAACTACTAAGCAAACCATAGCAACCCATAAGAATACCACAGCAACTACTGTGCAACACCCTATCAATCACTGACACGGAAACATCATAGCAAACTGCCAGCATCTACCTAGCAACACCTTAATAACCAATAAGCAAACCATAGCAACCCACTAGGATACCACAGCAACAGAGCTACATACACGACCCAACACCTTAGCAACATACCAACCTAACAACCACTAAGAAAACCATAGCAACCCATAAGACTAGGGAGCTAAGCATGCACTCAGCAGCACTAACCTTGTGTAGCTTTTATATTGTTCATATATCGATAAAAGACATATTTCCTATTAATCCAATTAGACCCATGCTGCGATATTATTTTTTTTTATATATAGTGCAGACTGTATTAGCAATTATTTAAAACACCATTTCAACCACCTATTACAAACAGCAACTCAATGACAACACTGAAGCAGCCCAGCTTCTCTGAAGTTACACAGACTTCAGGAAATAAACATTTTTTATGGAAATGTTACACTACTGAGTAATAAAATAGCTCATTTGTTCTAAAAACACTAAAAACCGTTATGTCCTCAAATTTCTCTCCCAAACAGAGTCTGAGAGGCAGATACTGTGATTCTCCAGCTTTAGGATCTCACATGCTGTGTCTTTATCCCCAAACTCAAGCCGATTGTAGCTTTTCACCCCATATAGCTCAGAACTGCAGAAAGGCTGAGGGCCTGAAGTGATTTCCACTGGAGATATGGTCCCCAGGACTCACTCGTAAAACTGTTTACTTCCTTAAAAGGCAGCAAACCACAGTCTTTAAGCTCTATTCTTCCTTTCTCTGCACTTACAAATGCCTATTTAAAAAAAAACAAGCCATATCACACACTCTCGCCCTCTCCGCTCTCTTCCTGAGTGGAGAAACACTACACGACGCACGCTACACTGCTGAGGATAAGCCACACAGACGCAAAAACACAGGAATTCCAGAGGGGAGAAAACAGCACTGCAGAAAACAGGATTAAATACGTTCACTGCCGACTGAAGAACGGAGCAATTCGGCCTTCTCAACAACAACAACAGCAGCAACAAATCAGAGAGAAATCATCAAGATCTATACATCTTCAACCATCTTCAACCTGCTCATCTCAATTCTTTTATTCAGTTCTTCTATTCTGTTCTCAGAGCGAGAGGACGAGTAAAAGTGTTAAAATCACAGTGTAAACAGTTTTTTTTGACTCCCTGGGTGTTATACTATCCTTTTTGTCCCCTCAAACTATCAATAATTGGATATTTTGATGAGTATTTAAATATTAAATATATTTTGTATTGTTTTACCGTGTATTAAATGTGTTTTTTAATATCAAAATATTGTTCAAATGTATTTTCATTAATCCTGTGGAATCCTTTTTGGGCTCCTTTAGTTAGTTAGTTAGTTAGTTAGTAAGCTAGCTAGCTAACCTAACTAACGCTAGCTGAGCTGAAACTGGAAATTTCTCACAATACGCTGGCTAACCAAGCTAGCTGAGGAGAAGAATTAACCTACGTTCTCTTAAACAACTAAACTTGCTCAGCTAGCTGGTGTGAAATAGGGACTTCTTAAAAGAAACAGCCAACCTAGCTGGTTAGCTAGCTAACGTGAGGCGGAAGACTCCTCACAAGTTAAACAAAAGCGTAGCATTAGCTAGCTTTAACTTGGGTTAAATGAGGAACCTCTTGCCAGAAAAGGCTAGTTTAGCTAACCTAGCTAGCTAGCTAGCCTTAGCTTTTGTAAAACAGGCAACTTATGGAACGAAACAACTTAAAGCTAACTAGCTAGGTAGCTTAAGTGAAATTGAAAAGTTTTTTCAGAAAACCAACGCTAGCTATCCAGCTAAATGACACGATTGTTAAATTCTAGTGTTTGAAGTCCCAGCATGTAGGACAGCTAGATAACTTCTGTAGCTACCATTTAAGGTGAATTTTCTTCTGGTCCACCTTAAACTATGCAATAGGTAAGTTTTGCGTTGCTCGTGTTGAACCCTACTGCAATTAGATTCATATCTATGAATGTGTTTAAATGTGATGCATTTTAAATAAAAATACTGTGATAGTTACTTTTTGTAGTGTGGGATAATATATACTCCAAACAGTGTAAAATGAACTCTTTAGGTGTTGCTATAACACTAATAAACAGTAAACACTAGTATACTAACACTGAACATTTAACACTGCTATCAGTGTAATTTTTACTCTCTGTAGAGAGTGTAGTGGAACCGTATATGCTCCGAAGGAGTGTTAATCCTTTAGGTGTTGATCCAGCACTGCTATTTTTACTGTGTAAATGTTGCCCAAATATGATCTTTTATGCCATATTTGGCACAGGTGAGTTATTTGTGTGGCAGTGCAAGAAACAAAAAAAAAAAGTATATATATATCCACATCGATATCTGATATTAAAATCTGATACTTGAAATCTGATACTATTTTTTTACGTCGAAGAGAAAAAAAAGCTGTTCTGGAATAAGGCAATTAGAATCCTCTCTTCATTAACTGACACCGATTTTCCAATAGGCACATTTTTGCATCTTTTACTCGATAGTTCTACCTTTGCCTATAATAATAATAAAATAAAAAAAGTTGGTCAACGCTGGCTTCCACCCCATCCGCTTTCTATTACACACTGACTACATACCTTGTAAGACAGTCTTTACTTAGAATTGTCTTCAGCTAGAGTCAATATAGTAATGTATGTAAAGATCCTTCTTTTATCATGATCCTTTTCTAGTAATAGAGTATTTGTCTGTTTTATGTATATACTGTGTATACGTTTGGTGGTTGGGTGGGGAGGGATGGTTATGGGTAAGGTGAACTGGAAGTGGTGGGGTCGATGTGGGCAGGGCAGGGCGTAGTGGATGTGGGTGGGGCACTATATTGTTATCTATAAAACTTTCAATAAAAAAAAAAAAACTTGATTTTGTCTTTTTGTTTTTCTTTCACCTTTTTGTCTTCTCTGTTTCCCCCCCCTTCCTCTCCTCCCTTTTTTGCCTGTTAATTTGTTTATAGTATTATATTTCTAATATATCTCTTTTTTAACACTAATATAGATTAAATGTCCTTCAAAGAGGGGTTGGTGGTGGTGGGTCCAAAGAGAAAAAAAACTTGATTACAAAAAAAAAAAGTCTTTGAGGAGAAAGAAAAAGGACACAAGTACATTTGAAAATGGACAACAGCTGTAATTTAAAGTTTTATTGGTGGGAATGTTCTAACAGGGCGATTAGATTAGATGACTTGTGTCACAAGCAGTCAGTGTTTCTAATAAAATGGACAAATGTGGTTACAAGATTGGGCTAAAGGTAAATAAAAAGGTTCAAATGAACTTTTAGAAAGGGCTGACCCCTTTTACAGTGAGCATCAGCAAATTTTCTGTGATCAGCCAGGCTCTCAGCCAGAACTCTCATTCCGACAAACAAAGGATGAAACTGAAACTTCACGTGAAGCATTGAGTCACATAAAAAAAAAGACTGAAACATTGAATTTGGTAAGAAAATCAGTTTTGGGCAACTTTCCCCCGTTACACTGCAGAATCTGCGAGGGTCCAAATGTTACAGGACCTTGGCTGACAATGAGATCTACACCAACGACTTTTACTTTAGGTTTGTTATCTATTAACTTTTAAAGATTGTGTCTAAAATTAGAAGTTTTCCTTTCCCTGGAGTTTTCTGCTAGAACTTCAGAAAAGCATTAAAACAAACAAACAAATGTGCTTCTCAGTGCTGAGCTCAGGTAGCTCAGAAACAGCTGACCTGAGCTGAACTGAGTCTGGATGAAAGTCTGGATGAAAGAACATCAGCACTGCTTGGCAGTTGTTATCTCCACTCCGCCTTCAGTCACACAGCTTTACATGAAAGCTGAAATATAATTTATTCCCTAAATGAGCGGATGTTTCCGTTCAGAGCCATATAAGCATTATGATCAAACTTCTGCTGCTGATATAATAAGCAGAACTGCTAACTTTCAGACAGTGCCTAAAAATGCAGTTTATTTATATGACTTTTTCAATCAGATCTCAATCTGACTCAGTTACATACATTTAAATGATTGTTTTTAGGATTGTGTAAAAATGAGCGATTGTTGTGGCAAAGCTGTAAGCTCTAAACACGCACAACACGCAAAACAGCATAAAGTAGTTCCAGCAACTTTTGATTTCCCAAAGATTATCCAGTATATCAATTTCCGGGGTAGTAAAAAAAAAAAAAGTACATATATAAGCTGCAACTGACTATAAGCCACATTACATTAAACAGGCTAAGTACACAAATAACGTTACATACCGTGCACAATGGTGCGACACAGCTGGTTTAAAAAAAATAAAGCAGCCTATCAGAAAAAAGTCAAAATACAAGAGTAGTAATAGTCGTAATATTAAAAGGAAAAAGCAGATTAATTACTTGGGATGACAGTTCAAGAATTTTTCTGCTCATGATCTGTTACAGGGCTGCTGTGATTATCATCAGTTATCATCAGGCTATATTTACAAAAAAAAATAATAATAATTATATATATATATATATATATATATATATATATATATATATATATATATATATATATATATATATATATCGACTGCACGATTGTATAAGCTGCAGTGTTTAAAGCATGTGCAATAAGTATGGATCAGGCAGAAAAAACAAACCTACATGTTGCTAATGTATTATTACAAAAATACAGTCAAATCTGTTTATTAAAAGACTTGTTCTGAACACTAAAGCAACACAGTAAAAAAAAACATTTTCAGTCATTATAGCTTTCAGAAAGAAATTTCACCCACATGACTACGCCAGTTACAAATTACTACAAATGCACATCCACTCAATTTCATCTCTAAAACAAGAGACAGGAGGAGCGGCTCGTGAACAGGTGAGGTGATGGGGTGACGGAAATAGGACCGTAGAAGAGAGTCAGGGCTAAAGTCACAGGAGAGATTGAGGCTATTTGCACTTGCAAAATGACAGAGCGGGAGAGTTTGAGTTTTTTTGAAAGGCCAAATGCTCTCTTTAAACCTCACACTGTGAGGGAGAGAGAGAGAGAGAGAGAGAACAAAAGGGAAAGAGTGAGAGAAGAGAGAGTGTGATAAGGTTAGAGAAAATAAGATCAACAGTAAACGATTTTGTGATAGCAAGTGAGAGCAGAAGAATATGGAAGGAGTGAAAGAGTGTAATAGAGACAGCAAGAGAAAGACTTAAGGACAATTTTTACTTCTGCGTCAAACCTACGCTGTAGCCTGCACGTGGCCACGTAGCCTACGGCGTAGTTTAACGTGCACCTCCCTAAAAATGCAACTAAGTGTCATGTGACGCGGATAGCTGCGGCTATGATTGGTTCACCGGGCCACGCATCCCGCCCACACATTCCCGCCCTCGCAGTTTAAACTGCAGAGCGACGCAGAGCCGCTGATATGCGCATGCAGAAGTATAAACATGCTGGATATGTAAAGGCTACAGAGTAGGTTCAACGCAGCAGTGTGAGCCATGCCCAAGCATGGAACAAGATGATGTGAGCATACAGCAACAGCTGGAAACAACACACAAGAATGCATCATCAGATAAAAACGATACATTCTCGTGGTAGGACGCTCTCGATAAAATAATCGAGCTTAAACCAAGTAGCCAACCTAATGTTTTATAGTCTGAAACACAGTCAGACCCATCAGAAAGCTTTATGTAGGACGTAAGTGTGCTCAGGCATGGATTGGTTAAAAGCAGTGTGAGTGCAGGCCAATGAAGGAGTGGGAAGGGGGCAGAACCATGCTCAAGCACAACTCAACCAAACCATGCTTAGAGAAAGATAAAAAATATATATATATTTATCGGGGGTTGCTTTCTTTCCTTCCAAAAGTGAGATAGAAGTATGTTATTTGTTCATAAACTGTTACCTCAGGCAACACCTTAAGAATGGTCACATCTACTGTATATAACTTGTGATGTACTAACTTGTAAGTGAGGTTAAACATTGGCCAGTGTGCTCATGGCAAGGCCACATGAACTATAGGGCTCATGGTAGCAAAGTGGGTGCCAGATGGAGGAGACATTCCATTTTTCGAAGTTGTGCATCATTAAACATTCCTCAATCCACAGTGTTTCCTGTGAACTGGGATATCCGTTATAAAAGGAACTACCACCCACAGTGGACAGTGCAAAGACGTACATAGTAAAACATTTTATAAAACACCAAATTAAATCACCATTATTAAATTAAATAAATGCCTAAATGTATTTTAATGTTTACTTTAATTTAAAAAAAGATTTATCAAACACTTAATGTTTACAGCTGGCTGCAATTTGACTTTGTCTTCAAAATCAACACAGAACGGTTTTAATAATTAAGTCGAAAATATTAGCCTTGTATCTTGAGCAGTTTAGCAGTTTAGTAAGAATACTGAATAAGCGTTCAGATAAACTGTCAGCTGGTGTACGGCCAAACCTTGCTCAAACCTAAACAGAAGCCTTTAGCAAACCCTCAGCTTTAACAATACGCTGCTGTGAAAACCCCATTAAATGTCTCGAGCCATAAAAATAGACAACACCTCTAGCCACATTCCTCTAAAGATCAATGCCCAGCTACCAAATCAGCCATCCTTCAACACGAGCGTGTTAATTAAAAGTAATTAAGAAGGTACAAATGCTACATAAACCAGCGTTACAGACACATTAAAACTTATGACCCCTCCCAGCAACTCGCAGGCCTCCGACGCTTTGCTGACTTTTTATGGAGCACATAATGAAGAGTTTGAATAAATGACTTATTCACAGCCCTGCAAAGACCAACGATTCTTCACAGACAGCCAAACTGGGGATTTTTCTTTTTATCCTGAGGCCGTAGATAAGGGCTGGCACTAAGGCTAGTTTAATCCGTCTCCTATTTTACACTCTGTTCTGCAGGATCTAGCCCCAAATGGTTCAAATCAATCAGCAAGACAGTGCCATTACCTTAGCCTTAGCTGAGCGCTGCTGGCTAGTGCTAACAGCTTTAGCCTGGACTAGACGGCTAACGAGAACCTTGGGGTGGGGTTGAGAATATCCAAGTCTTTAAAAAAAGCACAGAGCCTGTCAAAAGTCTTTTGAATGTCCTTTCCTGAGTAAAATATTAATAACTTAAGGGGGAGGCAAAAATTGCATTTATGAAGGATTATAGGTTAGTATGTGAGTTTGACTAGGGTGAAAAATGTTCAGTTGCAGTTTAACAAGTCTATTTACCACCCTGATTTTGCCTCAGAATGTTAACTTTCAATTTGTGGAAGACAAACATGTTTAACTTTGCTTTTACTGGATCATTTACAACACAGTTGCTCACAGTCACATTGGGGAGCCTAGACTAGCTTAGAACTCTAACAAAAACAGATAATTACTTTGTAATGGTAATATTTTACAGTGTTGCAATAGAGTAAAATACACACTGCAAATTAGCTCCTTGTCACATATTCCTTGGCTTCCACGTGTTGTGAAGCAAACCCCTGGATGTTTTGGTCCCGCAAGCCATGCTGTAGTCCCTGGACAATGTGGTACTTTGGAGTTGACGCAGTATTAGCAAGAGGGTACCTTGGCTTACATGGAAGCAAGGCAGTCACACTGTGACACAGTGAGACCCAGTATTAGGGACAGGCTACCTTGGCTTCCACAGGGTACAAGCAGTCCCTCAGTGACACACTACCCCGCCCCCCTCAAGACTTACCTAGGCTTACATGGAAGCAGGAGTGTCCCTCAGTGAGACACTACCTTGGCTACCACAAGCCTGGACCCAGTATTAGGGACAGGCTACCTTGGCTTCCACAGGGTACAAGGAGTCCCTCAGTTACACACCACCTTGGCTCCTACAAGACTTGACCCAGTATTGGCAAGATAGTACCTTGGCTTAAATTAAAAGAACACAGTCACACTGTGACACAGTGCCTTAGTTCTCAAGTATCGAGACCCATTATTAGGGACAGGCCTCCTTGGCTTCCATGGGGTGCAAACAGTCCCTCAAGTGACTGACTACCTTGACTCTTAAAAGCCCTGACACAGTATTGGCAGCAGGATACCGTGGCTTACACGGAAGCAAGGCAGTCCCTCTGTGACACAGTACCTTTGCTCTCAAGGGCTGCGACCAGTATTGGCGACAAGGTACTTCTGCAGTGCTTCTGCAGAAAACATGCTAGTCTTTCTGTGACACAGTACCTTGGCTCTCTCAAATCGAGACCCAGTTTTCACAACAGGGTAACTTGGCTCACATGGGAGGAAGGACGTCCCTTGGTGACACAGCACTTTGGCTCTAAAGGGCTGTGGCACAGTATTGGTGACAAGCTTTGGCTTCTGCAGAGAGCATGGTAATCTTTCTGTGACCCAGTACCTTGGCTCTCATGAGCCATGATCTAATCCCTTGTTTTTTTGTGTGCCAGAACTGGCAACAAGGTGCCTTGCTTTCTGTGTGAGCAAGCCAGTGCCTCAGAGATACAGTACCTTGTTATGAGTGAGGTTGATCAATGTTCAACCTCACGCATAAGATAAAACCTCAAAACCCTACACAGGTGTGGGCATTCCCCAGCCGTTTGCCGAGGTAACACATGTCAGCTTACACACTACAATCTCATGACTTCTGCTGTGCCGGTGTACAACCAGTTTAATATACTAGGCGAGAGTTACAATAACCACTTTTTGCAGTGGTTCAAAATTCCTGTAGTCTCACATTTCAGAGTATGGACTTTTTTCAGTCCACACTTAGCAAATCCCTCATCCCCAAACGGCCTCAAAACAGAACAAGTGTAGGGGGCTTCTAGGTCTTCTAGGTTGGCTCCCGGAGACAGATCAGCTAGGATGTTATTAAATCTCCTGGCTCACATGCACGAACAACTGACACAAAACAAGAAAAAGTCAGGAATGTGCGAGGCTCAGACGTCGAAGGACTCTTTGCTTTGATGCCTCGTCTCAAAAGCAGAACGGCGCTGAATAAAACATCTGTCTAGTGACTTAAAAACACAGAGCTGAAAGAAAGGAACACAGACGATGTCTTACTGTTACTGTATGAAAGATTGATACGCAGCACCAAGGTTGTTAGCAGAATCACACTCACGCAGTCGCAAGTGAACATCTTCCGGCATTGGGAGACAAAACGAGGGGCTGCAATTATCATTCCTAGTGCCTGTTGCGTAAATTGATTACAACTGAGAATGGCTCGCGCAGACGCCCACAAACACCAATAATTAAATAACGGCTGATTGATGAGCTTAATTACGGCGCGATGAAGGAAGCATTTTATTGGATAATTGAATATGTGATTAACAAAACTGATTATAAGGATACAAGTGCGTGGAGGGGCAAACCACCCACAAAGAAAAATGGGGTGAAGGTCTTTCTCGAACTGCGGCTGAAGAATAAATAAGCCATCCAGTTGAAGATTTTGGATATGATGTTTTCTGCTGATGATGCATTAGTAAGACAGGAGCTGATAGGAGCTGATGGTGGACTACAGTAAGAAGCAGGAGAGGAGCTACTACCCTGTTTGGATCAACAGAGATGCAATGGAAAGAGTAGACAGTTTCAAGTACATTAAAGTGTTCACATCTCACAGGACCAGTCACTATCTTGGCATATGGACTTTCTGGCAAAGAAGGCGTATTGACCTTCCATGGTTAAGTGGTACTTCTATATCTGCACCATCAAAAGAATCCTAATGGGAACCAGCGCAGCCTGGTTTGGGAACACCACCAAGCAGGACAGACAGGGTCTACAGAGGATGGTGCTTTCAGCTGAGTGCATCATTTGGACCACCTTGCTCTCTAACCTGCAGATCATCTACAACAAGCAGTGCTGGACCAAAGCCTGGAAAATTGTGAAAGACCTCAGCCATCCCAGCAATGCATTCTTCTCTCTGTTGTGGTCGGGCAAGTCCTTTGGCTTGCTGAAGGCAAACACAGAGAGGATGAGGAAGAGCTTCTTCCCACATGTACTTTGTGCTCTCAACCAGGATATTGACACAGGGCATGCTTCCACCTCTAAACAAAATGAATGTTCTGACTGGTTCTGCCTCTGCATTCGACACTCATGTATTGCGTACCAAGCAGAAATAAAGATTTTGATTGGTTCTGACTGTGTTATATTTCTTTTAGAACCTCCCCCCACACACACACTTAAAAAGTATCAGTTTCTAAACCATTCCTCTACTATATTCTCTGTTATCTCCATGCAGAGAGACAATCTGACCTTTCCAAAAGAGTTCACTTTCTCTCTCTTTTTCTCTCTAAATGGCGCACTTTCTTCCTAGACACACACACACACACACACTCACTATGCTACCTTAAATATTGCATATCCATATTCCTCCCTCTTTTCCCTCTATCTATCTATCTATCTCTCCCCTGACATCATGCGGGGCTAATTTGGTGTGACATGTTCAAAAGGACCAGTACTCTGTAGTCTTTTACCAAACACACACACACTATTAAAGATAGAGAATGAAACCGAGGGAGGGGAGAGAGTGAGAGAGAGAGAGAGAGAGAGAGAGAGAGAGAGGGAGGAGTGAGAAAAAGAAAGAGCGAGAGAGCCCAGAGAGAAAGTCATGCAATCTTTTCTCTTTTAACTTCAGAGGGTCATTATTCAATCTGTCTGAGAGAGAGCTAGAGAGACAGAGAGATACAGAACACAAAGCGCGAGAAAAAGAAAGTGAGAGAGACGGAATGAAAATGAGCGAGAGAGCAAGTGAAAGACACAGAACAAAGAAAGAGAAAAAAGAGAGAGAGAGCAGAGAGAGAAACAAAGAGAGGGTAAGAGAGGGCGAGACAGAGGGCGAGTAAGTGTGTGTGTGTGTGAGAGAGAAAGAAAGAGAAAAAAAATAGTCAAAGACACAAAACGAGAGAGAGAGCGCGACGGGAAAAGGGGGAAAAGGGCATTAAAGAGGGTGAGCATGTGAGAAAGAGAGAGGAAAACACATTTCTAAAAGGGTGAGAGAGGTGAAGAGAGAGTAAGAGAGGGCAGGAAGGGGCCAGCGAGCCTGTGTGTGCATGAGCAGGTTTTTTAACTTAAAGATAAAATACTTCCTAAAATGCTTCATCTCTTTATTCCTCAACATAATCCCTGGACACAGCAGCGGACCCCTGCTAGAGCCCCCCGTTTATTAACAATCAGGTGGTGTATGATGCATCTAAAGGGCTGAAATAAATGACATATAGCTTATATATCATTGAAACCCACTTTAATACAGTTTAATACAATTTATCAGCAGTTAAATGCAGACATGATTAATCCTGCACTTCAGCTCAGTGGAAGATCAGTGGAAATTCAGCACAGAAGAAGCTGATTCTCTGGCTCAATCTCTCTAGAAGACCAATTGCTTCTAAAGAGGTCTCTCCTCAGGCATCAGGCCTGCTTGACCCACATCACAGCAGATAACCCACTGATTACAGCTGGAGTTGTGGACTAGGTACTAAAAGGAGGGATGTATCGATCACAAAAAGTGAGTATACCTCTCATAGTTTTGTCAATACTTTTAGATCTTGTCCAGAATGTGTCGAGGCATCCTGGTGAGGGGTAGCAAGGCAACTGTCCCTTTCTTACAGTCAAGCATGGGGGTGGTAGCATCATGATCTGGAGCTGTAAAAATGCCCCCGGGTGCACTGGGGTACTCTAACATTTTAAAGAAAAGCAAAAGCCTTATCCCTTACCTCTAGGAAATGGGCAGCATGGCAATTTTCCAACATAAATAACAACCCCAAAAACACCTTCAAGATGACAAAGGTAGCACAAGGTAAAGATACTGGACTGGCCAAGCATGTCTCCAGAACTATAGCCTATTGAGCATCTGTGGGGCATCCTCAAATGAAAGGTGGAGGAGCGCAAAGTCTCCAACGTCCACCAGATCTGTGATGTTGTAATGGTTCTGTTGTGTTGAAAAGGATTCTAGTGGCAACCTGTAAAGCTCTAGTCAACTTCATGTCCAAGAGATTTTAAGGTAGTTGCCAAAAAAGAAAAAAAACAAACAAACAAAAAAAAACTTTGGACACAATTTGGCCATTTTCACATTTTAACAAGGGTGTGCCACATGTAACATGTGCACTATAAGGCATACTTAAAATACTTTCAATTTCCCCAAAAGCCTTCGTGCCTAAAAGCCTTATGTATGAATTTTATAAGTCAGGTTGTAAGGAGCAGTAAAGCCACTCCGCTGAAGTATAGTGTTATACAGGAGTTTTAGTTTAGCATGAGGCACCAAGGCGGGAGTAGTATTAGCATTAGGCACTAACCGCACTAAGAGTATTATCGGACTGTAGCCTGCTGCTAATCCCAACTGTCACTGCTGGAGCAGCATTAGCCGCTAACCACTAAGTGCTAGCTCTTTTGACATTCAGAGGCAAGTATTATTGGACTGTAGTCTGCTGCTAACCCTGACTAGGACTGCTGAAGCAGCACTAGCCGCTAACCGCTACTCGCTAGCTCTTTTGCTGTTCAGAAGAAAGTATTATTGGACTGTAGCCTGCTGCTGCTAACCCCAGCTAGCACTGCTATCCCCACCACCACCCAGCAATGAGACCTGCTAAATAAGAAGTAAAACATGGTGACACTCCCTGTCAGTTCCTTACTAGTGTTGCTTAATAAGCCTTATGTATGAAAATAGACCAAAAAACAGGCGTTCATTGATAATGCGCCTCATAATCCGGTGCAAAAAACACAATACTCACTTTTGTTGCCAGTGGTTTAAACATTAATGGCTGTGTGTTGAGTTTTTAAGAAAAAAGGGACACAAATTTACACTGTTATACAAGCTGTAGACTGACACTATATCAGAGTGTCATATTGTATATTCAGTGTTGTCCCATGAAAAGATAATGAGGGGTTTATTTAAAAAAAATAAGGGGTCAGATAATATATACACATATCAATGCGTAAACTTTGCGTAAAGGTCGATACCAGACACAGTTTCAACACAGTTTTGTTTAATTAATAAACTGTTTTAATGCCCATGCTTGTATAAGTTGTGAGTTGCTATCTTGCAAGTGAGGCTGGAAAAAGGCCAACATACTCATGGCAAGTGACAACAATTATTTGCGATTGAGCAAGGCCTTAGAATACAAATAGAATATGCCAGTCGAATAATGCACCATGCCATTGGACACAAGTTGCCCAGAACTGATTAAAGGGGCATTCTGGAAATGCTTGTTCGACTGATATATGGTCCATCTGCACCACAGATTCTGCACCTATAAATACCATGGAGCTGTGGGGGGCTGCCCCCATTCTATAGCTCAAAATCCCTCTAGATTTTTATCCGTCCACTTTTGGAATCAATGGGCTATAGGGGGACCTACTAGATACCAGTTCTTATCTCATGTCTGTGTACATCAATGTAATTTAGAACACATTCCCACAGAAAGCAATTTTATAACTCCTCTGAACTACTGGCAAGGTATGAAAAATGCTGATCTAGATGTTATCTCCTGAGATCTTCATGCAAACACTGCCAGTACTGTAGCTATTCCTTTGAAGCGCCAGTGAGCAGAATGTAATTTATGCTTTGAAATCCACCAAAGCTGACCCCAGATCAGCTGCTGGGTCCAGCCTGTGGTCTGTAGAGCAGTATAATCAGCATATTCCTCCTTCTCCTCTGATCTGACCGGGTGATATTAGGATGGAGAAGCAGGGCAGGGGGCGGCGTGCTGAGCTACAACACAACCCATCCACGAGAAACCCAGCAGGACAGCAGAGACGGAACAGACTGAACAGAGCAGACGCCCGAAGCAAAACACGCGCGCTCGCCACACTGCCGACTGCAGCCTGGGGAACGAGGGATGAGAGGAAGAGAGCGTGTGATGCGGTTTTGGCAGGAGAATGATGTGTTTCTCAACATGAGCTTTTTTTTTTTTTTTTCCTTCTCCTTAAGTCCACTAATCACATTTACAGCGACAAGAAAACGTATGTGAACCCTTCATGGCTTTCTGCAAAAATGTGACTAAAACAGTATCACAAAAAATACATGATCTTAAAGGTCTTTAACACACATTCATTTACCAGTTGAAGTGGTAGTGGAAAAAGTAAGTGTAACCCTTTGGAATCAATAGCTAGTATGCAGTTTTCGAAAAATGTAATAGTTTTGTAGTGTTGGGACTACATGACCCTTCAAACAGAGATTTTTTTTAAGGGCACACTCAAAACAGAGGGCTGTGAGACTCACTGGCAAGAAACCCACAAATTTGAGTATTTTCCTTGTTAAAAATTACTATAACTTAAATATTATAACTTGTATTAAATATGCTATATATTACCACAGTTTAATTTGTAGTTTCAGTGTTTTATGGCCATTTTCTTCATAACAAGTATAAATAAATCTCTGGTAGTTCATTTCACTAGCTTGTTAGCTAGCTTGCTTCCCCATTCCACCTTAAATGACGTGACGGACAGCAGAGGCTGCAGAATTTACTGTGAGACGAAAAAATAAAACAAAATAAAAGCTTATAAAAGGTAATTTCAGCTTCCTATCACAGAGGATTTAAGGGATGGACAATATTAATTCATTTCTGTACCACCTCCTCTCTTTCTAAAGACATACGATGCCCTAAAGTTAACTAGCTAAAGCTGATGTCTATAAGTTTTGGGATTTAGGGCTCTCTCTGGTGAGAATGGGTAATTGCACAGAGCATTTAAACTGGGTGGGTGTGAGGCGGTATCCTTTCATTGCGGATGAATCTGATTCCAGGTTATGTTCAGTCAGAGAGAGAGAGACAGCGCTTAGTCAGAAACTTCACTGCAACTACACACTTTGGTTTTACTAAGAGTGAATGAGCTACTGAGCTCTGAGTTTCCCCTTCTGAAGTCTCCATTGCTTCACCAGCTGCTTGTGTTCAGTAAAACTGAGCCGGATGCTCTTTTAGAGGCTGTACATGTAACGTAAGTACGTAAAGACGCGTTACGTGGCCAGAACAACTCCCGTGAAAAGCGACCCAACACCCCATTAAACACAATATTGTATCCCTTCTCCACTCAGAAATGCTTTTGCTTTCAGTTTAGAAACAAAATACTACAGACCGCCTCTTCTACTCTGTTCCAAGGGCAGGAGTTATACTCGAAATCAAGGGGTTTGAGTACAAAAGAGAAATGGAATTGGGCAGATGCAAATAATCTCTGTTCTGATTGGATCCTCTGTATTGTATCTGGTTCAAAGCAGTCCAGGCTGGGCTGCACAAAATAAACTGTTTAGATTAAAGAAATGTCTACATTAATGGGCGGAGCCAAACAGCTATAGGCCAGGTAGTAGTCTATGGGAAATGGAAATGTAACATCACAACCAAACCATAATCAACTGGAAAAACTGGCTGGCTATTACTGCCAAATGGAGGGGAAACGAAACTGGAACATGACCACCAGTTTGTGTGTGTGTGTGTGTGTGTGTGTGTGTACTGACCGAGCAGTGGTTGTGTTGCTGCAGTAATGTGGGCACATCTCCTCCAATAGGCATCTGCTTAGTGAGCTCATCGTCCTTCATGCAGATCCATCTCCACAGCTCCTCCAAAACGGACAGTAGCCTGCTCCAGCGCTCTGCACTGGCCTCTAGATGAGCCCTAAACTCACACACACACAAACACAGACTCTATTACACAGTGTCACACACACACACACGCATTTAATCATCTGTAATAATACAGTATACACATCTGTATAATACTACAATGACAGGCTAAATGCCATAGAACAGTTACTGCAGGGTGTATGTGTGTGTAGAGTCTGGGTGGTCATGTCTTCTATGATGTATTTCCAATACGTGTTACAAATGTGGACCGAGGAATGTTAAATGTTCACACAACTATGGGAATTGAATGTCCCATCCATCTGACACTCACTATCAACCTCACTCACAAGATATTACCTCACAATGTAATGTATTTTTCACACTATAAGGCGCACCAGATTATAAGGTGCACCATCAAAAAACATCTATTTTCTGGTTTATTTTCATACATAAGGCGCATTGGATTATAAGGCGCATTTTATGCAACACTAGTAACTAGTAACTAGTAATAGAAACAGGGGTGCCACCATGTTTACCTTCTAAACTCAGCTAAGCTAAGTAAACAAATCTGTAATTCTTGAAAAATATATATTTTAGACAAGTCAATTGAGCACTGGATGTTAATATACACAGATTTCTCTCCTGTAAACTGTTTATTTACAGTAAGCTTAGATTTACAGATTTCCACTAAAGCTGGAACATTAGCATTAGAGGCTAACCGCTAGCAAATAGAGGCTAATGCCACTGGACAGAGCTACACTGATTAGCTGTTTAAACATTGAAAATGAGCAGACTACAGTTGGATATACTCGACTTTGAACAGTAAAAGAGTTAACGCTGTGTTTAGCAGCTAATGCTGCTCCAGCAGTGCTATCCAGGGTTAGCAGCAGGGTACAAGCTACAGGCCAATAATACTCACCTCTGGACGGCCAAAGAGCTAGCGCATCGTGGGGTTAGCAGCTAATGCTAATACTGCTGAGGAACTAAACTGAAACTCCTGTATAACGTCGAACTTTAGTGGAGTGGCTTTACTGCTCCTTAAAAAAAATTAAGTATAAGGGGATGCTCCAGTCAGGTTTTATGTTTAATGTTTGTGCTGTTCTTATCCTTATTTTATAATTTTTGTTTAAACCTATTTTATTTTAGATTTTATTCTAACATAAATGTCTTATTTCCTACTATTTTATGAAATTGTTACTTTTTAATTGTTTTATTTGTTTTATATTACTTTTACATTTTGCTGATTTATTTAATTTTATTGTGAAGCACTTTGAGCTGCATTTTTATGTATGAAAGGTGCTATATAAATAAAGTTTATTATTACCATTATTACTGGTAAAATTCATAAATAAGGTGCACTGACGATTTTTGGGGAAAAAAAAAATTAAAGGATTTTAAGTGCGCCTTATAGTGCGAAAAATACAGTACATTACAGATTTGGGCATTTCCAATCTGGTCAACTTATACACTGCTATCCCATGAGTTTTGGCACGTCAGTGTGTGTGTACTTGTGCTTTTAGTATAGTGAGTGCTTTCAGTTTTCTAATGCAGTCACACCTTTATTTCAGATTGTGTATACAAGCTACTGTGTGTGTGTGTGTGTGTGTGTGTGTGTGTGTGTGTGTGTGTGTGTGTGTGTGTGTGTGTGTGTGTTAGTACTAATGGAGCTGAACAATAGTCTGGTGTCAGCAGCTCAGTAATTATAATATGTCCACTAATTAACCCCTAATGGGAGTTAAATAATAAAGCAACCAGGTCCACTACGCAACACACACACACACACACACACACACACACACCTCTACTCTTCCTCTTTAAATTACATCTGATTTCTTTCCTCTTCATTTGTCTCATTTCCTCCACATTTTCAGCTCTCTCTCCAATCACTGCATTATATCCATCCACAGCTCACTCAACCCTCTCTCTCTCTCTCTTTCTCTCTCTCCTTTCTGTCCATCCACTGCTCACTGAACCCATTTTCTCTCTCCTTCTTCTTTTTTTTCATTTATCTTCCATCCACATTTCCCTCACAATCTTACCTCTTATTCACTCTTATTGTCTGTGTCTCTCACTCCATCTCTCTCTCTCTCTCTCCCTCTAAGTTAATTCCTGTTTTCTTTTTCCTGGCTCTATCTCTCCTTAATATCCTGTTCTCTTCTTCATCTTTCTGTCTACAACTATGTACTTTCTGTATTCGTCTTTTTTTCCATTTCTCTTTCTGTCTCTCTTGCTTATCTATCTCTCTTTTACTTTTTCTCTCCTTTATATTTCTCTCATCTTCTCTCCTTTATCACTCACTTTGTCCTTTGCTCTCTGCTTTATATCTCCACCTCTTTTTCATTTTTTATCTTTCTCACACCTTTATCTCTCTGCTTCCCGTTCTTCTTCTCTTTACCTACCCCCTCTATCAGGTTCTTTATCTATCTCTGTTTCTCATCTCTCCTTTATATCCCCCACTCTCTTTAAATAGCTTTCTTGTTTATATCTATACAGAGTATATATATCAAGCTCTCCTTTACCTCACCCCCTTTCTTTCTCTCACTCCCTTATATTTCTCTCCCACTCTCTTCACCTTATCCATTCCTTTCCCTCTTTCTCTCACTTATTTATCTTTCCCTTTATCTGTCCATCTTTCTCCTTTATTACTCTCTAATTGTCTACCTTTCCTTTATCTCTGCCTCTCTCCTGAATCTCTCTCCATCTGCTTTAGATCCAATGTACCTCTCATTCTTCTTTATCTCTCTCTCTCCTTAATACATCTCTCTATCCACTACTTCTGTCCTGCTCTCTTCTAAATCCTTCTTTCTCTCCCTCTATCCCCCTCTCCTTTATCTTTCTCCTACTCTCAACTTTATCTTCCTCTCATTTATGTCTCTCTCCATCTCCATTATCTCCCTCTCTCTCAACCCACCCTCCTCTTCTATTTTTCACCTTCTCTTCTTTATTTTTTCTTTCTCTCTCGTTTATTTATCTCTTATCTCCTTCTCTTTCTTTCTAATCCATTTCTGTCTATCTATTCATTCTTTCTCCTGCTCTTATCTTAATTTTTTCTATGCCCTTCTACCCATTTTCTACCCTGGTTGCCCTTTTATCCCTTTATCCTTCTACTTCTCTCTGAATTATCTATCTCTCATTTATCCCTCTCTCCCTGCACATGTATATATACACACATATATTAATATTTTTTATCCCTCTCTGTTTTATCTCTTACTATAACTCTCTCTCTTATCTCGTTCTCGAACTCTTTAAAGCCCCTTTTTTCTTTATCTTTCTGCATCTGTCCACCTGTCTGTCCATATTATGAAGAGTCCAGCGTGTCTTCACTAAGGTCCTGGAGGGCAGTATGTACCGTATGTTGGCCGATTTGGCCTTGAGCTCGTTCCAGCGCTGGTTCATGTCGTCCAGTCTCTGCTGCAGGAAGACGGCCTCCTCCGAACTGCCCAGAGCCTTCACCATCCTCACCTTATTCCCCTCCACACTCTTAAACACGTCATTATGAGCATCGATCTCCGCCTGGATATCCTGCACAGAGAGAGAGAGAGAGAGAGAGAGAGAGAGAGAGAGAGAGAGAGAGAGAAGGACAAATTAGTTTAAATTGCAATCAGCCTTGTTCGGCTGTACAGCACACTCATCACACAATACGCTAGGGGCAGTGATGCGTCACAATAAACACAACACTCTTCTGATATAATATTTAACTATATTATCATAGACTGTTTCAGGAAGTTTGGCAGTGATTAATCAGTAGTGAGAGCTGGATCACTGGGTTTTGATCACAGCGCACAGTGTGTGCTCTAGCATTATTTTCAGTAGCAGAGGCACAGGTCCACACTCCCACTGGAGCTCAGCATGGTTCAAGCTGCAATGCTAACAGCCGTACTTGGGAGTGTTGGAGCCACAATGTTACCCGACACAGCAGCCTGGCTCAGCAGGGCATGGAACAGGGGTGGGCAATAAAGTTTGGCCATGGGCCAAATTTTTTCCAAGCCATTGCGTGACAGGCCACAAAAATGAAGTGTAATGGAATAGGGTGCTACACACTAGTAGCTCTCCAGCCCAGAGGGTTGTTGAACCCAATTGCAGAACAGTTGATCTCAAAGCAGGTCAACCCAAGAAGAAAGAAAAAAAAAATACATTAATAAAACACACCGCTCCTCACGCGGTATTAACTACTAATTGGGACACGGCCAGGAAAAAAAAACGCTCTTATAAGGAGATAGAGAGCGGAAAAACAAAAGCGAACAGAAACTAAAGTCACGCCAAGTGCGAAAGAGAGACAAGAGAGGGATGTAAACAAAAGCTCACCAGAGAAGCACTTTATTTGAATTTTTTTTCATTATCGTTCATTATAGTTTAAACAACCTCGCAGGCATCAAGTTAACAAACCTGGTATCAGAGGTACTTTACTTTACCTCTTTACAAACTCTGTTTTCCAGCTGAAAGAAATCGGCAACATCGTTTGAGCTAACTTAGATTTAGCATTTGTTTGTTTACCAAAAGAATGACTGCCTTTTTCTATGGAAACTTCAGTCAGGTGAGATCTACTGTGTCTTTCTCTGCTCTCAATATGGCGTTTATTTAATGTCGCAATGAAATCTACAATGCTGCATAGCATGTAGTGGCACACGCAGCACTGGAATCTGTTATTTCAAATTAAAAGCCCCCTGACATTTCCTTAAATTCTGAAGCTCAATATATTGAGTGCAAACACTGCACATGGTTATGGGTTCTATAGAGGAGGTAGGTGTCAAATCAGGAAAATTTTTATCTTAATTATCTTTCATTCATCTACCGGAAATTACATATCAATCCATCCATAATAATGTTAATATTAAAAATGGTTTCAGCTCAAGAACTGCATAAAAAAAAGCAATAATAAGAAATTGGCATGGACACACACACACACACACACACTCAGTCAGATAAGAGGTGCTCCAGCTTGCACTCCAGATAGTGACTGGACGACAGGCCTAATTACGGACCAATCACGGCTTGATCAGAATGAGACATCAAACAGCAAACAAATTCCATGGGGAGAGGCAACAGGAGTGTGACCAATAATTACTAACAACCGCAACACTCACACACACACACACACACACACACACACACACACACACACACACACACACACACACACACACACAGACACACACACACAGACACACACACACACACACACACATACACACACACAAACAGACACACACACACACACACACACACACACACACACAGCTCAAAACAAGCCCACTAATCAGAGCAAAAGAAGCAGAGTCACAGTAATCGATGGAACAGGGCTCTGGACATGCGTGTGTGTATCCGGACTTAACGAAACGCTGCCGTGTTCTGCGCTCTAATCCATATCAGACATGTCTGCAGTGTACCATCCATCAGCATCAGCCAATGAGCAGGAAGAGCTTCCATCAACACTGTGCTTCACATCTGCAGATTACTGTTCTACTGCAACTTCAGGGAAACATCTCACAATAAAGTCAATAGGAGGTTATTACAGTGTGGCTTGTCGGTCATATATATATATATATATATATATATATATATATATATATATATATATATATATATATATATATATATATATATATATATATATATGGCTGTAGTGTTGCTAGGCGGTTGCTAAGGGGATACTACTGTATCCCAGTTTGAGATGTCATTAAGTGGTTCCTATAGTGTCATTATGTGGTTGACTGGGGATTTTCATGGTTGTGCAGGGTGTTTGCTTTGGTGTTAGCTAAATAGTTTCTGTACTGTTGCTAGATGATTAGTATAATGCCATTAATTGGTTGCTAGGGGGTAACTATGGCAAGCCAGGTGGATGCTGTGATGTTGCTGTAAGAATGTTGCTGGGATGGTTGCTATACTGTTGCTAAATGGTTCTTATAATGCCATTAACTGGTTAAAAAGGGTGTAACTATGGTAAACCAGGTGGATGCTGTGATGTTGCTGTAAAAAGTGGTTACTATGGTTTTGCTAAATAGTTACTATGTGTTGCTAGGCAGTTGCTAAATGGATACTACCATATCCCAGGTAGACACTATGATGTTATTAAGTCGTTCCTATAGTGTCATTATGTGGTTGATTGGGGATTCCCATGGTTTTGCAAGGTGGTTGCTTTGGTGTTGCTACACGGTTGCTATACTGTTGCTAGTTGGTTCTTATAATGCCATTAAATGGGTGGTATGGGGTAACTATGTTGTCATTATGTGGTTGATTGGGGATTTCCATGGTTTTGCTGGGTGGTTGCTTTTACTTGGTTGCTATAGTATTGAATAAATGAAGTTACACTTATATAGCATTTTACAATCACGTTAATCCTCAGCACTCATCCACACACAGCGGCAGCCAACAGTACACAGCGTACTCTCAACCGGAAACAACCGTCCACCACACAGCGTACTCTCAACCGGAAACAACCGTCCACCACACAGCGTACTCTCAACCGGAAACAACCGTCCACCACACAGCGTACTCTCAACCACTCTCAGCCACTACAGCATTTACACAGGACAGAGTGCCAATCCATATCATGGCACAGTCATACATACATTTACAAACACACACAATCTTACATACATACCACACATCTAGTTTTAGAGCATCGACTTTATCCAATCAATTGATCTCCATGTTTTTGGACTGTGGGAGGAAAGGCACAAAGATACAGGCAGAACATGGAAACTCTACCCAGATAGAAACTTGAACCCAGGTGGTTCCTACAGTGTTGCTTGGTAGTTGTTAAAGGGATGCTATAGTGTTGGTAAGTGGTAGGTACAGTATTTTTATGTGGTTTATGGCGGGTTGCTAAGGTTTTGCTAGGAGCTTGATTTGGTGTTGCTCCGTGGTTACTACAGGTTGCTATGGTATCCCAATGTGGCTGAGTTGGTGTTCCTTTAGTGTTGTGTTAGGTGGAATTAATAGTGTTACCAGAGGGTTACTATAGGTTTTGTAAGTGGTTGCTACAGTGTTACTGGGTGGGTGGTTGACAGAGGGAAGGTATGGTATCCCAGGCGGTTGTTATGGTGTTGCTAAGCAATTTTCAGTGCATCTCTCTCTCTCTCTCTCTCTCTTTCTTTTTTCCTTTCCATCTCCCCCTTTGTTGACATGTGTCACTTAAAAACTGTGTGCAGGTCTAAAAGCCTCTTGCAAAAGGAAAATGAAACGCGCACACACACACAAATACACACACACACACACACACACACACACACACACACACACACACACACACACGGCCCCAGCTGCAGGTGGCCAGAGTGATCCAAATCGATTGTACCAGCTGAAGTCAATAGCAGTGAACGGGCCGTCACGTCAATGCGCTGCGGTCAGTCCGAGTGTTTCCACACCTCCACTATAGAAAAGCAGGAGCGTCAAAAAAAAAAAAAAAAAAAAAAAAAGGACAAAAAAAAGAGTGAGTGACTGACTGGAGGTGCAGAGTGAAGAGCTGAAAACAGCGAGAGAGAAACCCAGTGTAAGAGAGAGAAAGAGCGAGAGAGGCGAGAGAGTCAGTGTGTGAGAGAGAGGTATAATTGGGTCCTTTCCAGCTCATTCACAGAGTGCTCTTTTCTGTCACATGTTCACACACACAGACACACACACACACACACACATTTACGTACATTCAATTATGATACCAAAAAAAAAGAGAGCTGAGCGGACACCAGTGTGAGTTTTCACTGGAGGGATTGGGGGCTTAACAGTTTTACACACACACACACACACACCCCACACAGACACACACACACACCCCACACAGACACACACAGTGTAAAGGTTCCTGCACACTTTCAGTTCATGTTTTATTTATTAGTTCAACTGGATGAAAACCAGCTAAATCACCACCTTTTCACACACACACACACACACAGACACACAGACACACAGACACACACACAGACACACACACAGACACACACACACAGACACACACACAGACACACACACAGACACACACACAGACACACACACAGACACACACACAGACACACACACAGACACACACACACACACACACACACACACACACACACACACACACACACACACACACACACACACAGTGCTTGATGCGTTCAGCAACACATCTATCTGCTTCAGCTTTCAGATCTCAGGAGAAATCAGGGAGGAACTATATGTAAAAAAGGGGCTCAGCTGAATCCCCTCGAACATCCTAAAGCCAACACAGTGGCCCCTGTAAAATTCTATAAAACTGCTGGTGTTGTGTTGCCAGGTAAGTTATTTGTGGCTGCTGTTTTATTTTAGGTGTTATGACGTTTCTATGAGGCTGCTTATTATGTTCCATAATGGTTGTAGGTAGCTTCTATGGTATTTCTAAGGAGATGTTAGGAGCTTTCTATGGTGTTGCTAGATGATTACTGTGTGATTTCTATAGCAGTGCTACCAGATTGAATCTATAAAGTTTGTAGGTGGTTCATATGGTATTCTAAGTGGTTTAAATATTGTTGCGTCATAGCTGACATATGGGTGCCAGGTGGTTACTAGGTTACTGCTATCGTATTTGAAGTGATTGCTTTGGTGTTCTTGGTAGTTGGTGTGGTGCTTCTAAGTGGTGGCTAGGTGGTTGCTATGGTACTGCTAATGCGAAACTTTTTCTGGTGGATTTCTGCCTTTTTTTACTGAACTGTCAAGTGTAGCTGTGCAATATAGGCAAAACAGTGCAGTCACATCTCTCTTTCTCTCTGTGTGTGTGTGTGTGTGTGTGTGTGTACAGGTTGGCTGGTCAGAGTGCTGGAGGCAGTAATGGAATCTGTCCCAATAAGGCTGGGGTAATCAATGAGAGGAGATTGCCTAGGTTAGCACTCAAACACACACACAGCTCACAAACACAGACACACACACACACGTGTATAGACAGGTGTAAAAGCTGCAGTTTCAATCAAATAATAATTAGAAAATGATTCTAACTATTTGATTTGATTCGAGTTCTAATTCTAGAATTGACTCTTTAGAAAAAAATGAAAAAAATTGATTCCAAAGCAGCTTGATTCTGATTATATACAAAACTGTTTTATTTCATTCTAGTTCTTTAAACAACCAAGAAACATAAGATTCAATTTTATTATGATCATTTTTAATTATCCTTTTTATTATGATCCTCATTTTATCATGATCCTTATTATGATCACTCACACACAGACAGACACACAAAGATACAGACAGAGAAAAACAGACACAGATAAAGACACAGAGACACAAACAGAGACAAAGTGAAACAAAGAAAGAGAGAGAGAGAGAGACAGAAACAGAGACAGACACAAATGCACGCACGCATGCAGAGACAAACGCAGAGACAGAGACACACGCAGAGACAGAGACACACACGCAGACAGGCACACAGACAGACAGACACAGACATAAATGAAACCAACCAGTTGCTGTTGCACATAAGCTCCAGGCTGTTCGACCTATTAAATCAAGCAATAAAAGCGCTCAACTCTAATAAGTTAAATAATTGCTTCTGGTCTGTAATAAGTCCCCTGTGATGCCATTCAACCCGCTCCAATTTAACCAGCCTAACCTACAAAAACACACACACACGCTGACAGAAAGATGGAATGAAAGGCAGACAGACGGAGAGAGAGAAAGAGAGAGAAGACACTGAATGAACACACCGTTTCAACATGACCTTTCACTGTTTGTTTACTGAAAACTTCCCATCGACTCTGACCTCTCAAACTCAAACACACACACACACACACACACACACACACACACACACACACACACCTCAAAACCAAGGGGTTTGTGCAGGTTAATCTGAACATATGTGTAGCTCTGGCGCCAATTCATGATTCCCACATTGCAAGAGCATCACCTCATTTCCAATTTAAATTAAATCTCATTTTGAATTTTGTGAAAATATTTGATTGCATTTTTGATATTCAGGGAACAATACAATACATTATGAATTATTAACTTTAATAATGAGTCAGTTTAGTGTATTGACACTTTTTCTGAAAATCGCTGCAGATTAATTGCCAACTTTAAAGCAATATGATGCACTGTTACACTCAGCGTGCGTGTCTGTGTGTGGTCATGCATGTGTGTGTGTGTGTGTGTGTGTAAACATGGTCACGCCTCTCAGCCAAAGCAAAGCCAAGTACCTCCTCAAACCTCTGCAGCAGCTCCTGAAGACTGAAGTTCAGGCCGATCATCATGTCTCTCTCGCTCTCTCTCTCTCTCCTCTCTATAAAAGCGAGGGATGAGGGGAGAAGGAGAGCAAACAGTGGAGGTGGTCTCCAAACCCCCCCTAAGAGTTCCTACAGCGAGGTGTTCTCCATGGTTTAAGAGGAAAAGGAGAGTTACTTAGCCATGTGTGTGTTGTAGCATAGCTGAGCTGCAGCAGTAGCACCATGCTCCAGTGTTTTTATCAGAACCACGTCTTCACTCCAAATATCAGACCTCTCTCTCCACCACGCTGAAAAGTTCAAGCTGCCCTGTTCATTCCTCAATTACACCCACATGCTCTTTCTCTCTCTCTCACACACACACACACACACACACACACACACCTACAACACACACACACACAGAAAGTGGCTTGTTCCTGGCCTGTTCTTCTGTGACCTGCAGCAGCAGTTTGTGCTCAATTACCCCAGTGAAAGGCTCTCTGTATGGGGCATGCAGACGGCCAGGGCTGGGGGGAGGACCTGAGCTTCACTCCAGCGCTCTGTACACACACATACAGCCACACACACAGCCACACACACACACACAGCCACACACACACACACAGCCACACACACACAGACAGTGGTAGTTCTCTTAGCACTGCAGGGAAAACTAGTTCCTTCCGATGGAAGCTTTCAATCCAGGAGAAGTGATTCTAGGGCTTTTAGAGGTGTAAAAGATTCAGTTTGATTATGATTCTTTTTGATCTTGATCTTCATCTTTAAGAAATGACTAGATACAAATGTATTATTTTTTATTCAATTCAAATCTTCAAGTAAAACACAGCTTTAACTGTGTTAATTAGAAACTTTTTAAGTTTTGATACTTTAAGAAACTTTATTAAAACTAGGAGGATGATCTGTTTCGATTCTTTAGAAAGGAGTCAATTCCACTTTGATTCCTTTGGAGAGCATTATTTTAAGAAAGGCTATGAAATCTGATTATGATTCTTTTAAGACAATTTGATTAGATTTAAAAAAAAAAAAAAAAAAAAAGGATACGATTTATTACTTCTTTAAAAAGATTCTTTAGGAGGCGATTCAAACTTCTTTCCTTCTCAGAGGCAAAACTTTATTAATCAAAATTGGAAAAAAAAATAATCTAATTAAAAAGTAGCTAATTTACCAACTCAAATGTATTTTTTTGTTTGTTTTTGTTTTTGTATTTGTCTTGACTCTTTAAAAAAAAAATGAGAAGATTTGGTACTTTTTAAAATATGATTCAATATGATCTTTAGGATAAAATGTTTTTTTTTTTAGATTTAAGTGTTTTTAGACCTAATTAATTAATTCTATTAAATTAAGACATTAAAATGCCTTAAACTGACAATTTTGGTATAGCGATAAATCACTTTTAAAACAAACTGATGTGAATGGACGAATGAATCACACAGTGGTCATATATTGTTCCTGAGTTTTTACATGTAAAAATAGCTTACAAACTGAATTTTTTTATTATATAAAATTATATTAGCTTCTAAAGTTTTAAAATCAGTGCAAGCAGACTGCCATTTTTATGTCTATGCATTATTTTACACCCCCAGCAGCTTCCTGTGTTTAATGCGGTCCAGCTCTGAGGTCCAACAGGATCCAAACTGAATCAAAACTCAAATCCAAACTGATGAACAGCTCCAGGGCTGTGCTGTTCCAGCACCACTTCATCCTCTACTCTAGAGCAGAGTCCAGGTGTAGCAGTCTGAGGATCTGTGGATGAAAAAGTGTCTTCTTTAGATTTTTTTCTATGGAAGCAGATGAAGCTCTGAAACAGGACATATTCCACTTCCTGTCATTACTTCCATAGAGATCCCTCGCTCCGTTCTTCTTTCTTCCTTTATTCAGTCATGGAAAAAGTTCTGTTTCCTGCAGTTTTACAACCTCCCATACTTTCTTTATCCTCCGAAATCCCTCGCTCCTGTTCCCTCGTTCCCCCACTGACCACCAGATCCCAACTAAAGTCCCCCTGCTCTCTCTCTCTCCCTCTCTTTCTCTCTCTCTCCCTCTCTACCAGCTGTTTATTGTTTTAATCAGTGTTCTCCTCTGTCACTTCACTCCTCCTCTTCCCTCATTCCCTCGTTCCTGCCCAGTGTCCCGCTCTCCCTTTCCAAACTTACCACACACACACCTACTTCCTGAAGGGCCGACACCACACACACACACACACACACACACACACGAGTGAGAGTATGAGAGCATGGTATAAAATGAGAGTTTTATGAGCTCTCTCTCATAGCCTCTTACTGTTCTACTCAATTCCAGCATTTTTATGAAGAGAGACTGATACTGTATAAAGGACGAGAGCTCTCTCTCTCACTCACTCTCTCCGTCTCTCTCTCTCTCCCTCACTTTCTCTTAGTCTCTCCCGCTCTTCAAAAGCTTTAATTTGTTTCACACACTCAGTCAGTCAGTCAAATCCTAATCCAAAGCTTTGAAGTGATGAACTAGAACTAGATCAGTTCTAAAGACTGGGTGTAAATCCATTGTCCACATGATTCGATACAGTGATATGATTCCTAAAACGACCCGGATACTCTAATAAAAGGTAACAAACAATTAGATCAGACTGGAGTACCTTAATACTAAGAATCATCCGAATAGAGTACCTTAATACTGATAATGGCCCACTACAATCAGATTAGAGTACCTTAATACTGAGAATAATCCAATACAATCAGATTAGAGTACCTTAATACTGAGAATAATCCAATACAATCAGATTAGAGTACCTTAATACTGGGAATGGTCCAATATAATCAGATCAGAGTACCTTACTGTTGAGTATTATTCAATACAACTGTATCTGAGTACCCTAATGATAATTATTACCCATCATGTGTACCGTAATGCTAACTACCATCCAATTTGATTCAAGTACTAAAGCTGAGTACTGTGCACTCTAAATACCCTAATGCACCCTAAATACTGATCAATCTGATCATCTTAAAGCTGGATGTCGTCTGATCTGAGAACCATAAAGCTCAGTATTTTCTGATCCAAGTACCTAAATGCTGAGTATCATCATGTTCCGAGTAGCTTAATGCTGGTTGTCATCTGATCTGATCAAATATGTGTACCTTAATGCTCAGTATCATCCAGTCTAATCAGACCAGGGTCCCTAAATGGCCCCTTAATGCTGAAAATCATTCATTCTGCTCTGACCTGTGTATCTAAATGCTAATTACTCTCTAGATTCAATCTGATTCTATCAGAAAGGCAGATGGTACTCTGCTCAAACACAGCGGTAAAAACAAAGGATCTGAACCTGATTGGGCTGAGGGTTAATTCATTAACACTGACCGAACACGCTGAATGCACAACAGCAGCGGTTCTTTCACTGCTTTATATCCTAGTCTTTTCTCTCTTTCACTCCTTTTCTTTGCCCTCCTCTACCCATCGTAGCTCTGAACCCACAGGACCCTGAGCACTGCTCACAGCCAGATGTGCAGGAGACCAGTTAAACAAACAGCTCCAGAGCCCTGTGTGTGTGTGTGTGTGTGTGTGTGTGTTAGTTATGCTTCCTTTGAAATGCCTGGCACAGGTATAGGCTCATTCTTCGCTTGTCCATGTGCATAATGTCAGCCTGGCAGAAGCCATGTGGCCCTGTTTCCTCTGAAGAGGCAAGCTAGACATTTGGTGTGTGTGTGTGTGTGTGTGTGTGTTAGGGGAATGAGGGTGAGGGCTGGTGTTAGATAGTTGCCAGAAAAGAAAATAAAGCTCATTCAACGCTGAATATTCATGAGGGGAGCCTTTGATGTGCCTTTACCTCATTAGAATATTTAAATATTCAATTTTCACTCTAGCATTTGTATTTCAGGGATGGATGCTTGCACTGATTTTGTGTGCGTGTGCATGCATATGTGTGTGTGTGTGTGTGTGTGTGTGTGTGTGTGTAAAGCAACATAAGTAAAACATGGGGTGTGTGTTGTGAATGCTGTTAAAACATTGGCCGTTATTAGGACCACAGTTTTATATATATATATATATATATATATATAAATCCCCACACCTATATGGACAAAAGTATTGGGACACCTGCTCACTCATTGCTTCCTCTGAAATTAAGGGTAATAAAGATAAAATATATCTTTTGTTATAGTAGTTTTTCTGTAATATCTAGGAAAGAAGGAGCTATGGAGCATAGCTGTGAGGATTTGATTGCATTCAGTTAATTTAAGTGCGTTAATGAGGTCAGGATGCTGTATGACACAGTTATGAATATTTACAATATATACACAATATATACACTAACTGAGAGCATGCAGCTCTGTGCACGTTCTCTCTCACACACACAGACACACATCTCCCTGTTCTTTCCACCTCTTTATCCATCTCTCAGTCCTTTCTCTTTCTTTTTTTCACTCTCTCGAATATTATCTCTCTCTCTCTCCCTCTCATTTGTTAGCCCTCTTTCTCTCAGTCACGCTCCCATTCATTAGTTAGCTCTCCCTCGCTCTCCATTTCTGTCTCTATTTCTCTCTCTTTCTTTCTAACTCATTAGCTCTCTCCTTTCCTGCTTCTCTCTCGCTTCTATACATTATCTCTCTCTATCTCTCTCTGCTTTATTCCCTCTTCCATATTTTATCTCTCTGCTTCTGTTTCTCTCTCCACTCCTCTCTCTTCTATACATTTCTCTTTCTCCCTCCGTTTCTCTCTGCTTCTTTCTCACCCTCCGTCTCTCTCTCTCTCTCTCTCTCTCTTCTATATATTAGCTCTCTCCATTTCTCTCTCTGCTTCTCTATCTCCTTCTGTATCTCTCTCTCTCTCTTATATACATTATCTCTCTCTCCCTCCATTTCTCCATTTTTGATTCTCTCTTCATACATTCTCTCTCTGCCTCTCTCTCTCTTCTATACATTAGCGCTTTCTCCCTCTGTTTCTTTTTGAGTTGCTCTCTGATTTCCTTTTTTTTCCTATTCATTATCTCTCTCTCTCTCTCTCTCTCTCTCTCTCTCTCTCATTTATTCTCTCTTTCTCTCAGGCTGATGGTATCATGTTGAGGGAGATGGAGGTATGGAAAGGCAGATGAGGGTGAGGTTAGTGGCCATGTGATTAAACACTCTAACCCGGCCACATTCATCCGCTCCTGCCTGATGCTATCTCACACACTCACACACACACACACAAGAATATGAAAAGGACTTAATAATAATAAGGAATGTTATTTGCACCTGTTGTTTCTCAATATACCCAACCTTCACCAGATGTTTAAATAAAACAAAACGAGAACAAGTTATTTAAGTGCAGATCTAAAGCTCCAGCAGTATCACACACTTCTCCTTTTCCATTCCGTCCAGTCAGTTATCATCCCTCCATCACCCAGCATTCCACACTAATTCCCTGCTCCACCTCCTGCGAGGTCACTTCCTGTGTGCGGTTCTGGCACTGGAGCGTGACTTCCTGTGCCACCGACAGTGCCCTGTGGGCTGATGTAATAGGTCTGTGTGTGTGTGTGTGTGTGTGTGTGTGTGTGTGTGTGTATGTAAATGTGCTTATCTGTGTAGTTCAGAGAGTTTGAGGTTCCTTTTGATGTCTCAGTGTACACAACGGGGGAGAGAGAGAGAGAGAGAGAGAGAGAGAGAGAGAGAGAGAGAGAGAGAGAGAGAGAGAGATAAGAGAATAATACATATATGAGAGCGAGATATGAGAGAGCGTGAGTGTAAGAGAGTGAGAAACATTAGAGAAATACATAGAAAGAGAGAGTAAGGCTACGTTCACATTACAAGCCACATTGCTCAAATTCGAGATTGGATTAGGCTGTCTTGACGGTTCACATTTACAAATGTAAGTGATCTGTATCTGTGTGTAACGTGAACGAATCTGTCCCTGAAAAACCTCATATGCGCACATTGATACGTCTATAAACGTTGACTTCTTTACCAAAAAAAAAAAACTCATATTAGAGAGACGACTCGTAGTTTATAAAGGGAAATAGATGTGTTATCAGCTCATATGTGGAGCATCTTTTGCTGGAGTGGAGAAACAGTAAACAGCTGGTGTGAAGTTCATGCTCAGGTCGAGGAGGAGAAAAAAGGACAGGTGGTTTGCTTTTGCTGTTTTTGCTGCTACAGCTGCACCAAGAGATGCATGTAGCGCATGCGTAAAAGCAAAAAGACGCATGAATTCCGATTGGACCATTCAAACATATGAAAGTGACTCAAATCAGATTCGAAAAAAAAAAAACAGATTTCGCACGTTCACACAGTCAGGAAATATCTGATCTGAGCCACATTGAGCAAAAAATCTGAGAGAAAGAGAGAGAGAGAGAGAGAGAGAGAGAGAGAGGAAGTGAAAGACAAAAAGAAAGATGGTGACAACAATGGTGAGAGTAATAAGAACAGAGGTGATAAGTGAGTGAGAGGCAGAAAATGAGAAACAGAGAAATGGAAAAAAAAAAGTGAAAAAGTAAAAGTAAAAGAGTAAGAGAGACAAACAAATAGAGGGTGTGAGTGTGAGAGAAACAGAGACCATGAAAAATAGTGCCAAATCAAGATGGGAAGAAAGAGACTGGAATAGACGGAAAGAAACAAGAAAAAAGAGCGTGGGAGATAGAAATAGATAGAAAAAAAAACAAAGATAAAGATAAAGATAGAGAGTGAAAGGAGATCTAGAAATATATATAGAGATGAAGCAAGGTTCCTAGAAAGAGAGACAGCCAGGATAAATAGAGAGCATAAGATAAATTACAGACAAATACAGATATGAGGAGAGAATGTGAGAAAATGTAGATGAAAAGAAAGAAAGAAAAAAGATGTGTGCAAAAGAAACAAAAAAGAGATGATCAAACAGAAGAATGCAAAGAAAGAGAGAGAGAATGTGAGAATGAGAGAGAAGCAATAGAGATATAAAAAGATACAAAAAGAAACAGGTATCAATAGATATTCACTTGTAAAAAAAAGAGATAGAAGAACAGAGTTGGAGAAAGTATAACAGAGATAGATAGACAGAGATAGAGATAGAGAGAGATATAAACCCAGTTTATAGTAGAGGGAATTGGACAGTATTTATCCGCTGGGTCGACAACTAGCATCAAACACACTTAACTCACGCAGTGATCTGATCAGCTACACTGGTGTTCCAAAGGTGACCCCTCACTAAAAGCAGCTGGAGGGTGTGTGTGTGTGTGTGTGTGTGTGTGTGTGGATATAAAAGCAGCAGCTGTCAGAAAGACTGCAGAAATGATCTTAATAATACAGTACTCTTCTGCTCTCAGTAAAAAGACAATAACAACACCTGGATCAGTGTGTTATCTCTGAAAACCTACATGGATCACTCAGAGAAAATCGAACTGCTTCATGGATCTATATGGACAGTGCTGCATCATTACAGCATGTTTCCACTGATAATTACATTTTACCTAGTTAATAAAAGTTCAGCTGAATAAACACTATATATAGCATCATAGCTTAAGAGTAAGTCTACACTAATGGGTGTGGTGGTCTGGAAGTGAGATGTGTTCAGGTAAATTTCCGGCGCGCCACTGACCGATTAAAACCCTGACAACAGTCAATCATCAGTCCATTCTTATAGGTGCACCAGCAGCGCACAAACCCAACAACAATAAACAGAATAAAGAATAAAATAACATTGCTGTTCCCTTGAATAAGCTGCTGGTGTATCATCTTCACAGCTTGAACACGCAGGTATCCTCTGCTGAGACCCACAAAAGCGCTGCGCTGTTAAGATACCAGCGTGCCAAAGTCAGAGCACACCTGGTTCTTAAAAGGAATAACAACTGGCACACTGATTAAATAATGGTTAATTTAATGTTACACCCAAAACACACCCATGACTAATTAGGAGAATTAGTACACACCTCTTGCATCTTTCGTGTCATGCACAGCTTATTTGTTGCGTCCTCATAATACAAAATCCAGCTGCCTGATCCGCAACTGACCGGGCTGTGCTATAGATTGCCTAAAAAGAGCCACATATGTTCAAGTGTTGGTG